>NC_052944.1:104497722-104575222 GCF_013358895.1 Oreochromis aureus | reverse complement strand
TTACTAACAAATATCAGGGGCATCAGCAACAATGTGTGGTCACTAAAATGCCAATCACTTATATCTTCTGGACGTGTACACAATTGACTCCATTTTGGGACATTCAAGTTAACGGTTGACATCATGGCTTATGCCATTCCTAAGGATCCTACGACCTTCCTACTGGGCATGCTACCCAGAGATTTGTTAACAAAAAAAGGACAGATATGTTCTGTTGATTGCAACAAAAAGGCATTAATAAGGAAATGGCTTAAGAAGGATCCCCCCTGAGCAGAGAAAGTGCTAGAGATTATAGAGACAAAACATTCAATATAGAAATCCAATATAGAAAGGGTGAAATTTAAGCAGCTTTATTGCTGTACCCAAACTGAACTGAACTGAGAATACAAAACTAAACAAGCAGGCAGGCACGCAGGCAAACTGACCACACAAGGGAGGTATGAGGGTACGACGCAACACAGACACAAAGAAACACTGGGCTTAAACACACTGAGGAAGTCATCACGGAATTAGAGACTGAAGGGGAACACAGCTGGGAGGGATGAGACCTAACGAGACAGGGGGAGCAAAGCTAGAAACACTGACATCAGACATGAAAATGAACCTCCAAAGCAGGGGTCCCCAATCCCAGTCCACGAGGGCCGGTGTCCCTGCAGGTTTTAGATGTGTCCTCGATCCATCACAGCTGATTTAAATGGATAAATTACCTTCTTAACATGTCTTTAAGTTCTCCAGAGGCCTGGTAATGAATTAATCATGTGATTCACATGTGTTGACCCAGGGTGAGATCTAAAACCTGCAGGGACACTGGCCCTCGTGGCCTGGGATTGGGGACCCCTGCTCCAAAGTAAAACAGAAAACAAGACACACTTTACCAAGACACTGACTCGACAGAGTGAGACTAGACACTGAACTAAACCTGCAATAATAACAAAATACAACCAGAACATTAATCATAATACAGAAAACATACCAGGATAACTGAAACATAGATTTATCATAAAAATCAACAAAGCACCAGAGAAACAAAAAACAATCCATGCAACACTACGTCTAGATGAAGTAAATCCTTTTGGGATTTACTTATCTGGATGATTAAGCACGCATCAAGACCTTATTTTATTAATATTTTTAAAATGATAGCAGCACAAAGAAAATATTTTTCAGTACAAATGTTTGACATCAATTTTGTTTGATTTGAAGAAGGTGGGGGGGCCAACTTCACTAACATCTGTTTATAAAGTTGGGAAAACCTGCAGTCAGCTGAGACTGAAGAAGTCACCTGGATGAGTGACAAAATGTTTCTCCCACTGAAAATGTCCAGATGAACAGAATCAACCTTTTGGGATTTACTTACCTGGATGATTAAGCACTCATCAAGGCTAGAAATTTTCTTGAATATCTTTAAAGTGATAGCAGCACAATCGAAATTTTTTGCAGCACAAACGTATTATACCACTTTTGTTGGATTTGAAGAAGGGGGGCAACTTCACTCACATTATTTCCTCTTCTCTGCCTTTCAGTTCAGTCTTCAGCATTCTCTCCACTCTCTCTGCTCTGCACATATATACACCATCTCAGCTTCACCTCTTCAAGTGTCACTTTGGTTTGGCGGCCTCAGAACTGATTAGTATCTACCTAGAATCTAGATCGTCTGTTTTTACCTGCCTGTAGTTTGTAGTTTGTTCTCAAAACAACCACAAAAACAAGTTGTGACTACAATGATAATAACCAGTTTCAAACATATTTCTGACACACGGGGTAACACTTAAAGACATGAAGATGATATGATGTTTTTCAGAATCTTCTGGGTCACAGCTATAAACCACCTTTCTGATGAAGATTACCAGCCAGTGAAAGTCCTTCAGAAGTACTGTGGAGGTCTCCAAAAACTGCTGATCGACTCCTTGGTTGGAGTGACCTATGCACCACACTTACTAATACAATTCTTACCAAGGGCCTGATCAACACTGTAATCATTCAGAGTTCAGCATTGTTTTTGCTGGTAAACTGTTCTCAAACTTGTGACACAAGAGTCTAGATCACCAAATCAGAGCACAGGGTCTTGTGTTTCTTTCTTTTTTTTTTTTTTTTATCTATTTCACTTTTTGTACTTTTTATACACAAGTTAGATGTTCCTTCACTAATGTTTGTGTGTGCCCTAATTACAGTGCTCTGGGGTTTGTACAATATATATATTGCATTGTTTTTGGAGAGTAATTCAGCTGTTTTCTGATACAGAACTGATGATGGTTGAAGTGCAGCCCGACTACACTAACCCAGGAAATTAATTCACACTGCTGCATTTTTAAACTCCGCCTTCTCTGTTACCACAGTGAGCATGCTGACAGTCTGCTGCCCCCTAGTGCCCATGTGTCTTCACTGCAGCTCTGCCTTCCTGATGCTGCATGTCGCACGTTGTCGTAGAAACCTTCAGTCCAGCCATAGTGTGACTAAGAAAGTCTCTCTATACTCACAGTAACAGTCTACTCTCTCCACTCTGACATATTTGCTGACGTGTTCTGCTTTAGCATTCATTTCAAGCCTGAACTGACAGACCGGAAAGTTTTCACGGATTATAGGTGAACAACAGTTTATTCTGGTTGTGAGAAAACTATTCTTGTGTGTTTTTCCCCTCCGAAATACATCACTGCTGTGTCCCAAATATTATGGAGCCCTGAAAACAAACTGCAGAAATGTATGCAAATAATATTTAATGAAACTTAATTGTGAATGGAAGTTTCTCCTGCTCTGATTGGAGGTTCTGAGCACAGACGGGGGTCTGTGATGTTCGTGTGCACAAATCAAACTGACTCCACTTTTCATTCAAAGTCTTTATTAAAAAGCTGCTCACAGACACACTAAACCAAACGCTTATTACAGCGTTTGGTTGGGCGGCCAGCTCTCCTGACCTGAATCCCTCAGAAAATCTGTTATTACTAAGATGAAGATGAAAAACAGCTCAGACACCATCATCTTTCTCAAAGACATGCAATGAAAAAGAATTAAATAGCAGAATTCACGAGCACATAGGTTTCATGTAAAGATGAAGCAGACAGTAAAGTGAGCCGGTCCACGGAGCAGCACACACACAGAGTCATCGTCACAGATAGATAAACAAATGTACTGAATGCACTGTGACTAAAATCCAGTGAGGTTGCATTTCCTGTTACACTAATGTGTTTGATTTCATAGCCTGTGTAGTTTGTCCATTGTGTTTAGTTCCCCTGTGACTCATTAGTTTGATCCTGTGTCTCGTTTTCCTCTCAATTTTTTGTTAGGCTGAGCTGTTTGGTCTGATTCTGTTGTTGCTGCTGTGGTTTGAATTTTTGATCTTCAGTTTTCCCTCTATGTTGTGGATTTGCTGCATGAAGTCAGTTTCTATTCATCACGTTTCAGTCTGCTGTCCCTTGGGACCACTTCCTATTTAATCATGACAGCATACTCTTCTTCTCTGCAGTTTATTAAAAATCAAAAAGCTGATCTGGTCTGAAGCTCTGATGGTTGACAGTCTGTGGCTTTGGTCTGAAGAACAACACGCTCTGCATCATCATCGTTATCATCATTATGAGGTTATAATGTTAGAGAAACATCTGGGTCCTGTTCCAGACAGCAGGTCAAAAACCTCTAAGCTGAGTTTCCATCTCACAGTCACCTCCTCCTGACCAATCATTTCTTTGGAAAAATGGCATCAACATTCCTGGACTATCGCTCAGAACTCAGTGAGATAACCTGGGTCTAAAGTTTTTGATGAGCATCAATAACAGATCCTGTGACATGATTTTGTAAACTGCTGAATTTTTGTATCAGACAAAACACAGAGCTCATATTTTCCTTGTGAAGTGTCCACTCAGTCTCAGCCTGGTGTGAATATTTGAATGAATCTTTACTGTCAGACTGGTGAACTGGCTTCCTCTTCCTCTCACACTCTGTCCTCTGTGCTTAATCTCATTCTGCAGACATAACATTACAGGGAACCTGCTGTGTGAAACATGTTCCAGGTAGAACATCTCACTGAGGCTCATTAGTTAGCAATTAGTAAAGGAAGAACAAACATCTTCAAGCTTGTGTTCTCACACCATCACTGAGCTTCACTGAGCAGCAGAAACATTCTTCATTTGGACCAACAGAACCCTCAAACTCTTCGATTTCCCACCGAAGGAAAGGAGTCATCTTTGTCCAAATGGCCAGCGAAGCCCTGTCTGACTTGGGTTACTGACAAGTTGAGCTGATGAGGACAAACACATAACGTCACATGATCCAGTCACACATGTCTTTGATTCTGTCACATGATTTAAAGATTACAGATGTCATCAGAGAGAGACATGAAGAAGAAAGTCTTTAAGAGCCATCAACTACAAGCTTCAAAATTTATGATTATTCAGAGCATAATCTAATACCAGTGAGAGCACAAATTCCACTGTCTGTCTCACGCACTGTCCGATATTACGTATGAACTAATTGCCCTGGATTATACATGTACTTATTATACTTATATATTGTACCTCAGTAGATATACTGTATGCAGCTGTCCCTGGTAAATGCAACACGTGCTTGTGATGCCTGATAAAGGCTCTAAGGTACCTGTTGATACAGCTCTAAATACTCTAGGATCCATGTTTGGGTGTTGTCAGATCTGTTTCCCATAAACTCATTACTCCCTTGTGTATATTAGCCTTGTGTTTTCCATTGTCACGCTGTTCCTCCTCATGTGCTGTAAGCCTCTCTGTGTTTCTAGTTTCCCAGTTTTATACTCAAGGTTTTGGTTTGTATTTCTGTGGGTTTATGTTATGATGGATGTTTTTCCAGCAAATAAAGCTGCCGTTCTAATTTTGTCTTTTCTGTGCACGAGTGTCTGCATTTGGGCCCACTTCCAGCCTGCTGCATAGCCTCACATGACAGTCTTAGCCTCTGTGATGTCTGACAGGAGCTTCCATGTGGTACTGAGGCAAGTTATCAGCTGGTAGTTGGATGGGATAAGTCCCTTCAGGGGATCCTTGGGGATAAGGACTGTCCAGCCTTCAGTCAGTCATTCCAGGTGTGTCTCATCCGTTAGTGGCTGGTTCATTTGTGCTCCCAGACACTCATGGAGTGCAGTCAGCTTCTTTAACTTGTAGTTATGGATCATGCCGGGGCCCAGTGATGTCCAGTGCTTCAGCTGGTGTGGTTACCTGTGGAACAGGAATGAGCAGCTCCCCCTGAAAAAGCTGTTCTAATGTTGCTTGGTGTAACTCTTCACATGCTTTTCCTTTTCCACCTTCTTCTTTCTATGTATTTATCTGTGGAAATTCTTTCTAATGAATTTCCCTCTCAGCTACATGAGGCTCTGTCACAGAAGCAGCAGATTTACAGTTGCATGTCTCCCTTTGAAAGGTCAGCTCTGAGCAATGCTTGGAAGAAACATAAAGGAAGAAGGAACTAAAACATCACCTATTAACTTCAGCAGCATTTCTTCACTGTACCAAATAGCAGGGCAAAGCCGCTGAATCTCAGCTCACTGTAAACCGTACACACTTTATAACACACTCATGTACCTTCTACAGTCTTAAACCTTTTATGTTCACAATACAGGATGACGCCAAAGGCAACAATCAGGGCAACCAGGAGAACCAGGGCACCTGCGAGGACTCTGGGCCAGAGTGGAGGTTCTGTAATCAACATAAACAACCACACCATCATCTAACATGAGTCACATTTCACTTCTACTCTGACTTTTGACAGCACTGACCTTTGACCCTCAGGTGTACTTCTGTCCGCCTCAGATCTCGTCCATACTTCCGGCTGGTGCAGGTGTAGGTTCCACTGTCAGAGACTGTAGGGTTCCTCAGAATGAGGCTGAGGTCTCCAGTCTGCAGGGCGTCGGCTCTCATTGATGTTCGGTTGGAGTAACGATTGTTTTGTTCTTTAAGATCATCTCCGCTCTGCAGACGCACGTGGACTGTTGGCTTCTTGAATTCATCACGGTCCCACACTGCTGCTGTGGTGTCGCTGGAAACATTCTTTGCTACCTGACAGGGCAGCAGGACAGAATCCACCCCCTCATACACCTCCACACCTGAGGCATGCTGGGAAACTGAGGAGAGAAACATGAAACGGGTGATTCCAGAAATTTGATTGTGTTCATCTGTGTTGGGTCTGCGCTTCCACAGGCCCCGCTGGTTTAGAAACGTATTCTCGTTAACGAAGGAAACAAGACAATCAGCGATCGATCGATTTTACTTGCTAGCAAGGGAGGCCCACTCGGTGTCTCAGGAATGCACTCTGAATCCAACCACAGAGGACCTCGACTCTGGCCTCCGCTTGCTGCCTTTGGTTGAAAACAGTTACACTACACACAAGCACCTCCCACTGTAAAACCCCCATATGGTTGCAAAAGACAAAGCACTATGTGTGTATGTGTGTATGTGTGCACGTTTAAGCATGTGGGAGAATGTGTGTGTGTGTGCATGTATGTATGTGCAAGAGTGAGTGAGTGAGTGAGTGAGTGTGTGCATGTGAGTGTGTTTGTGTGTCCTCCTGCCCACCAAAAGGATCATAAAAGCGGGAAGCTTACAACACAAGAAAACAGAACCCTCACATAGATTTGCCTATAATAAGACACTGCAGCCTCCCCCACCAACAGACTGGCTGGAGAGGTGGTCAGAGACAAAGGAATGTCTTTGATCAGGCTGCTTGAACTAAGACTTACACATTTAAGTAACACAATGACAACACTTAACAATTTGACTCCAACAATCTGGATGTAGCATTGGGACACAGTGGGAGACTTTTTCAGTCTCAGCTGACTGCAAGTTTCCCAAACCTTATGGACAGTACATTTGCATAATGACTGAAACCAGCCCACTGAAGGAACAATAGGCTGTGAGGTCAGTTCCTTCACCATTAATATGCAAATTGTCATGACCACTGATCAAATACCATTGATCATGGGTGTGCCATGGGTTCCCAGATTTCACCCATTGTGGCCAGTTTGTACATGGAAGAAGTGGAAAAGAGGGCTTTGCTATCCTACCCTGGAACACCACCAAGCCATTGGTTCAGGTATGTGGATGACACCTGGGTGAAAATCTCTGGACGTATCACAGATCACATTAAGTAGGTGGACCAACACATCAAATTCACCAGGGGGGATATAAAAAAAGGCAGGTTAGCCTTCTTAGACTGTGAGATTTCCATCAGTAATGGAGGACATTTAAAAGCTGACGTGTACTGTAAACCTACACATACGGATCAGTATTTAAGGTTTGAATCTCATCATCCACTGGAGCACAAACTGGGTGTCATTAGGACACTACAAGCAAAAATTTCTGGCACAACTTCACCTACTTCAAAGGTGCATGAAGAGGATGAAAAAAACACAATACAGAAACTCCAGCAACACTTGAAGGTAAGACCAACGCTTTTCGGCTTGTGGCCTTCATCAGGGTCCTCATCAGGATGCTACAACACAGAGCGAACACTAGGGCTGGGCCATATTATACCGTTCACGGTAATACCAGTATAATGTTAGGCAACGATAGGAAAATGAAATATCGCAATAGAATATGAGTAAAACGCGCATGCGCCGTGCCTTTGTTTTCATACGCACATGGCCGATTGTTGAGTGAAACGTATGAACCAGAATTGGTTTGTAAAAATGGTGCAACTTCAGTGATGTGGAACTGGTTTGGTGTTTGTCCGTCAGATACACGACAAAGCACATTTTTTTGCAGAACATGCAAGCGGACCGTCGTTATTGCCGTATTTGTCAGAATAAGGTGCTCGTAAATCTGGGAGTAATCTGGGTCCTAAACTCCCTAATGCTTCAGGTCAAACGAACACTGCAGCATCACTGAGAGTTAAAAACTGTCTAAATTCTTTCATCTTTAATAAAACGATCAGCATTACTGCTTTACCAGGTGTAACTATGAAGTTTAACTTCCAGGCATCCATGAAAACAAAATTTATTACACTTAACGGAGTTAGAAGTTAGCAGGAAGCTAGCGGAAGTTAGCTCGCTAGTTTCGCTAGTTACCTAAGCATGATATTCATGTTCTGACTGAGAGATTTCTGAAAAAAATCAAATGTACAGCTCTGCTATCACTTCCAACATAAATGAAGACAGGAAACTAAACAGCAGTGACGTTTGTAGTGTTACTGAAGTTGGGCTAGCTGGTATATAAGGATGTGCTACGTGATCGCTAGCGACACAGCTATGTTAGCATAACATAAACAGTGAAGCTGGAGGACGAACACTAACACTTTTCCACTTATAAAAGTTAACGTTAAGGTTCCTGATAGTTAGAGACAAATGCAATCTCATGGCAGGATGCTGTAAACCGACCAAACTTCAGTCAGGAGAACAACTGAGATAATCCATCCACAATATGAGGTTAGTCATTAATATACTGCAACAACATGGGAATACAGCAGCTGTGATAGAATACAGCATTAATGAATCAATGGTACAGAAGTGGAGGAAGCAAGAAGAATGAGTTTAATAAAGTTTGATTTATCTGTCTGCTTTGTTTCACTTAATGTGCCTTATAATCCCGTGCACCTTATGGTCCAAAAAATACGTACTGCACACTGCAGTTTAATGTTGCAAAGCACCTCTTTTTAACTTCAGTGGATATTATACATGGTTATGCTCAGGATATGTCAGCCCATTTCTACTGGAAATGCCTTTTGGTTAAACTTTCAGCAAGGAATTTGCATGTGCACTGTTAAATTTTTATATAGCTTTAATGCACATAAAAACCAGCTTCTTGTAGGTTGTCTTTTTGCGCTAGTAATGTTGTGGAGTTGTATTTTGTCTCGCATCAATTATATCGTCAGTTATATCGTTATCGCAAATTTTCAAATATATATCGTGATAAATATTTTTGGCCATATCGCCCTGCTCTAGCGAACACCATCCCCACTGACACAGCGGCCAGGTAAGCAGAAGAACAGCACATCAAGAAGGCCCTGAGTAAATGTGGTTATTCCAGCTGGACTTTTGTCAAAGCTGGAAAGGCGCCTAAACAAAGCTCCAGGCGATCCAGGAGAGAAGGACAACCGCTGCCCAAGCGAAAACCTTTAGTGATCCCATATGTGTCAGGAGTATCGGAACAGTT
This sequence comes from Oreochromis aureus, assembly GCF_013358895.1. NCBI lineage: Eukaryota > Metazoa > Chordata > Actinopteri > Cichliformes > Cichlidae > Oreochromis > Oreochromis aureus. The sequence continues at coordinate 104,566,124 of NC_052944.1, read as the reverse complement.
GAGACGCATTTTTTCTAAACACCGGGTCTCTGTGGCTTTTAAACCCCAAAATACGCTGCGCCAAAAATTGGTCCACCCCAAGGATCGGGTCCCCCGACACAAACAGAGTAACATAGTGTACGCTGTTAAGTGTCAGGAGGATTGCCAGGGAAACCAACATCGGGGAAACCAAACAACCTCTGGCGAAGCGGCTGGCACAACACAGAAGAGCAACCTCATCAGGCCAGGACTCTGCAGTTTATTTACACCTACAGGCCAGTGGACACTCTTTCAATGATGAGGATGTACACATCCTGGACAGGGAAGAACGCTGGTTTGAGCGCGGAGTCAAGGAGGCCATTTACGTTAAAAGAGAAAGACCATCTCTGAATCGAGGAGGGGGCCTAAGGGTACATCTGTCACCATCTTACAATGCTGTGACTGCAGCCATTCCCCAACTCTCTGCGAATGGGACTCATCGCTATTGAACAGTGGTTGTTGATCTGATTCATTCACTGATCTCATCAGTGAATCAGTGGCGACTCATAGACCTGTCTTTCCCACAAATGCAGGACAAAGAAGCTCTGTGCGAGTCAGCGGTGGGTGGACAGCAGAGCTCCAGAGGGTGGAGCGCTCACAGAGCACACATTCATCCAGCAGGACAGAACACAGCTCCACACAAACAGCACTCATTGTTGTTTTCATAGAGAAAAATGTCTCCATTCACAGCAGAACAGGCGCTCACTGACACGCGTCCAACCATCAGGACAGGTGGGCGGGACTTAATCATGTGTGTCTCAACATGTGTGCGCACAGATGATGATGACCCCAGTCGCCTACACAAGAATCGACTCCCACAGATCATCTTACCATCTAACACGTGTCATATGACCTCAGTCTGTCCTCGGATGACTGTCCCAAAGTTAAAGTTCATCCTCAAGAGCGACAAACCGCCAATAAAAATATCAAAGATGAGTAGAATAAAAATATAGAGTTCTCTGCTCTAAACTGTGAGGAGTGATTCCAGACCGACTACTGAGATCTGCAGCCTTTACACTCAACACACCTTCTCATGGCACACGCACTAACACACAGGCACATGCACTCACACACAAATAAACATGCAAACACACACAGACATGCAAACATGTGCACACGCAAAAGCAGAAAATTCTGAAAACATAACCGCGGCTTCACACATACAGAATAACAAGTCTATAATAACAAGTAATAAAACAAGTCGTAATAACAATAATAACAAGTCACCACTGTGTGTGTGCATGTGTGAGTGTGCATGTGTGTGTTCCTACCATGCAGGAGAACCACAAACAGCAGCCTCAGCTTCATTCTCAGAGTCCAGTTAAAGAGTGTTTGTGTGACCCAGCTGATCCTCCTCCCAGTTCCCCGTTCTCATCATTCAGAGAGGAGGGACAGGAAGTGGAATGCAGGAAAACATGGACCATCACCCATATTACAGTGAACCCCAGGATAGTGAAAGGGATGAACTGGACAGGTACAGGTGAGCATGCACAGCACAACTGGGTCCAGTCTGACACAAAGCAGCGCTAAACATGCTGCAAAGGGGAAGAGAGGTGGAGGGCATACACACTCTTTATCATAGGAAGGGTGGAGATAAGCCTCACTGTACCTGTAACACATGTTAGCATGGTGTTTGTTCAGAGCTCTGGTAGGAGCCAGACACGCTGATGAGCTCCGTGGTTTGATCTACTTATGAAGCTGTGATGTTGTGTAACTCGTAACCAACATAATATTAAATAAAATGAACCTGTGCATCATAAACCTGAAACTACAGTCAGAGATCCTGCTGGGAGTCATCACTGCCGAGGTTATCAGCTGTCTCTGTGAACTCTGTTAATATCCACTGAACAGACCATAAACTGTGTTCACTTATATATTAAAGTAAGGACAGTTGTGTAGCAGTTTTGATGTCTACCAGGTTCATAGTTCAACATATTTCAGCTCTATGTGTCACACTTTAGTTCAGTTATCTGATTTAACTTCCTCGCCTTCATTACACCCACTGCTGTTACTAGAGATGAACCGATCCGATATTAAGTATCGGTATCGGTCCGATACTGACCTAAATTATCGGATATCGGAGAGAAATAAAAAAATGTAATCCGATCCGAAGTAACCCAGCTCAGCACATTGGAGCAGTATGTGTCACGTGATAGAGTGGCTGTTGTCTGTGAGACCTGTCGTGGTCTGGTGGAGCATTTGGAGCCTCGAAATGCTTCCAAACCACGCCATTTCATCTTGGAGAAAACTATCCCAGAGAAGTAAAGCAAGTGTGTAAGTGCATGTCTGAATGTTTGCATAGTATTTCCACGTTAAGCTTAACAACTGATATATGGAGCCACAGCTGGACTGGCCATCGGAGTTCCATGTTGATGTGAAAAGGAAGCGATTTTTCTCGTACTTCAGGTAGAATGAAAAACAAAACGAAACACAAAGCTGGAGTTATTCCGTCTTTGCTGCAAAGCTGACTCTTCTTTCATTCTCTCCCCCTCCCTCCCCTGTTGCTACTTCAAACCTCGAAAATGATCAATGATCAGCTGATCGGCTTTTCTGTTGCAAGTCCCATCTCTCTTCTTTGTTTATCGCCCACTTTGCACCAGAAAGAGGAGACCTGCGGCTAAACAACAGCAGCACGTTTAAGCTTGATAAGCTGTTGTTAGAATTGATTTAATATTCATTTCTAGTATCAGCTGATGTTTGCTGAAGCCACAGCTGTAAAAGCTGCTGGTCATGATGTCGGTTTGGTTATCTGGTGAGAGGGAAACATGAAGATGAAGCCAGGAGATGTCCTTACTGAATCATCAGAGCTGAACAATGATGGAGAAACAGGTTTACCTTTTAGGAGACATGGATGAGTTGAAGGGAAGTTATGAACTGTTTCTGAGAGACAAATAACACCAAGCTCCTTTTCTAAGTAGCTGACAGCTGGTAACTGTGCAGGGGCGGCTCTAGCAGAGTTTTGCCAGGGGGCCAGGTAGGGCATTAACAGGTAAAGGGGGCACAAAGACATACTTTTCTTTCTTATTCTCATTTAAAATGTCTAGCTTTTAATAAATAATTATCTGAATCTTACAACCAAAGTTTTCATCTGATGAAATGTATAGAAATCCATTATTGTATATAGTGACTATTAAGTCTAATATATACCCCAGTAAGCTGTAGTACTTTTTCCTTTGGGAAGATACCATCTGTGCGGTCTGTTCTGTTGAAGAAAGATGTTGAATCTATTTCATTATTGTAGAAAAATAACTGATTTCTGTGCATTTGCATTAAATTAAAGTTGATTACGTCGATTAAGCATCGCGAGGTGGGTGGTGGTTCCCTATTTTTATTTTTATTTTTTTTGCTGGGAGTTTGCAACCCTGTTAGTTAGGTTGTTTAATATTTCTGTCAAGTACTCTTTAAAATACCAGAATAGGAAGGATGGAGTAGGTTTAAGTTTGGTAGATTGATCAGTTTTGCTGAACTATAAAATATTTTGAGTGCAATGTATTTTTTGCATACAGGTATAACAGAACAGCTTTAGTGTTTTATTTTTTTAAAACGTGAGTATGAATTATACAAAATGCAGCAAGATATTTAGAAAAAACAGTTATAAAAACAGTTTTACAAAATACACTATCGGATTCATATCGGTATCGGCAGATATCCAAATTTATGATATCGGTATCAGACATAAAAAAATGGTATCGTGCCATCTCTAGCTGTTACATGTACTAAACAGCAGCAGGATATCAGAGTGGTTTAAAACCTGATAGAACATCTCTAGGATCAATAAATGGAGATTGATTTGTGTCCAGCTCAACTGCTACTACTTCTTTCATTCATAGCACTGTCTGTGTAACCAGCAGTGACCATGCTGAAAGCCACCACCAGAGGGCGCCATAACTCCTGTGGATTTACTATCATGGTACCTGTTAAAGTTGGTCTGAACTTATAAAACAGCAGCTCCCAGTGTTAGGTCTAATTGTTGAATGTTGCCATTGTGTTTCTTAAATTTGTACAGTCTTAGTTCAAGCAGTATTATCAAAGCCATTCCTTTGATCCTCAACACCTCTAACCACTTTGTGTTGGGGGAGGTTTTATTGTAGATACATCCTATCTGAAAGATCTGTTTCTTGTGTTGTAAGCTTCCTGCTTTTATGACCCTTTTGGTCAGCAGGAGGTCACACAAACGCACCCCCAAAACACACACACACACACACACACACACACACACATTCCTACTTACATATAAAAGTTCACACATATACATACAATGCCTTAGAACCATGTGGGCGTTGCTTTGCTGTGTTTTGTGTGAACTGTCTCTCAATAAAAGGCAGCGAGAGGAGGCCGGATTTGGGGGTCATTTTTGTGCTGGACACAGATGAGGCCTCCCTTGCGCAAGTAATCGATCGAACACTGTTGCCTTGTTTTTCTTTCATGGGAATAAGTCCTGGATACAGCGGGGTCTGAGTTAAGACCCAACACCCAGTCTCTGAGCCACATGCATAAACCAATAGGCACGAATTGGTTTATGCATATACCACTGATATGAGCTAGACAGCTGGTGATGATGATAATGATGATGTCACTGATGTTAACTCCCTGTTTGGAAGATGAAAGGAAAGATAAAGAATCTCATCGTCTGTAAAACACTTTAATGGAAGTGAAATCAGTGAAAGGATTGATGAACAATCATTGACCTGAATGTCTGCAATGTAAACTCATATCTGCACATAAATAGATACTGATCGATAATTAATAATCAATCACTCTGGAGCAGGCACGCAGAGGCCTCAGTGGGTGAAGCGATGCATGTTGTGGATGCTCCACACGTCTCCATTCAGAGCATTGGCGGCGCCCTGCAGCGTCCACGTGAACAGTGCCAGCTGCCGCCTGAAGCTGCTCTCGTCGAAGCGTCCGGGGTCAGAGGTCAGCAGGCCCAGGTGCTCAGTGAGCGCGCTCAGAGTATGGTTGCCACGGCCGTGGATCACATGACGGAATGGCGTCTCAACTGCAGACACGTACTGAGAAAGGAAGTAGTACTCCACCTGCAGGATACACATGAGAAGACATGCAGTACTCTGTACAGGGCTCGTATGTTCATGAATCAGCTGTTCCAGTATTGTTTGCAGTACTCATACCTTAATAATGTGGGTTTTGCAGTACTGTTTGCAGTACTCGTACCTTCATGATGCGGGTGTTGTAGAAGCGTGTTATGGTGGGCTCGTGCAGGTCGCTGTAGTCGATGGCTCTCTGCAGTGTCTCTGCCGCTCGGCTGTAATCTCCTCGAGCGCTGAAGACCCACTGAGGAGACAAACCTCTGGACTGGACACACACACACACACACAGAGGTCACATGACAGCGACGGGTTTAAACATCTGTAGAAACACTCAAACAGGTGAGCTACCTGCAGCTCAGCAGAGTGTTTGTTGAGCTGAGCGCTGAACTGCAGCACCGTCTGGGCGTAGGAAGTGATGCGCAGCGGCAGGATGTGGTCGTGGGCCAATCGCAGCACCATTTCCCCCACCAGCTCCCCTAAGCTCCGGCCCGTGACCCCCAGACGACCCCCCAGCACCTCCTGCAGGCGTGAGACACTATCCAATGGTGTGTTGATGAATGGATATGCTCGCTCCTGAAAATGTGACACGGATAACATGACATCATGTACCATGACAGTGAGTATGTATATTGTTGGCGTGTAACGTGTACCTCAGTGAATCTGAGCTCCATGGCTGGAACTCCTGCAAACGCCGTGAAGCTGAAAGCACCGCTGTTCAGATACAGTGGCTTCATACTAAGGAGACAGCAGCGGCTCAGTCAGGCGTCATCACAGTAACATCTGTGTGTGTGTGTGTGTGTGTGTGTGTGTGTGTGTGTGTGTGTGTGTGTGTGTGTGTGTGTGTGTGTGTGTGTGTGTGTGTGAGTGTCCTCACATCCTCCAGCTGCCTCCATCTCTCTCCGCCTGGCTGTAGATGCTCTGGCCTGCATGTTTGGGATGCTCCACCTGGAACACATGAAGGCCCACTCATGCACAGCATCATGTGGATTGGTAATCAATTGATTGTTCCAGTTAACCCTTTATTTACCACAGCCTGTACATACTTATAGTTATAGCATATTCATAACATACCTTCATACCGTGTACATTGTAACATACCTATAATAGATCCATATAATGTAATATATCTATATTATTGCCAAAGCACTTCTGGATGGATGCAAACTGCATTTTGTTGCCTTGTACTTGTACATGTACATGTGCAATGACAATAAAGTTGAATTCTATTCTATTCTGTTCAATGAGTGTGACTCTATTTCTGTTCGAGAAGATGAGGTTTATGGGAATATTCAGTTTGTCATGGTGGCACAAGGCCTAATGTACACTTCACATGACCCTCCTCAACCATTATGGGCTAGGGAAAAAATTAAAATGTTTTCTGAAACATGAGAATAATTTTTTTCATTTAACACCCAAAGTTACAAAATAATCCCAGGCTTGCATGACTCTTGGTTGATAAACGGTTAAGAGAGGCTGGAAAATAAGGCCTTTCTCTGTCCAGTAATTTAGTTTTTTAGAGGCAATGGCACGGACAGTCCAGACTCACCTTTGTGAATAAAAGTTATTTGTAGATACATTTAACTGTAGTGTGGTCACAGATTCATGCTTTTACTGTTACATGATTGGGGCTTGTCTGGGATCATTCCCAACTCAAAAACAATAATCTCAACCGTGCATACATAGATGATCCAACAATTATATTTCAGCCACACAAAATGGACAGAAGAACTAAATTGTGGGGTTCAATTCATATATTATATTAAAACCTTGATATTTTTAAAGTGTTTATTGCAAATGAGTGTGTCATCTCCATAGCATGTACACAAAGGTCAGCTGTTGTCCATGTATAGATCCCTGAGGGACTCCAGGTCTAGAAAAATAGGATTAACATTATTTTTTTTAAATAAATGTGTGAGGGCGATGAGCTCCATCCAGCTGTGTGACCACAGGCTGCACTCAGTATTAATGCATCACAAATGTATCACACTCACCTGTCTGATGGCAGCATCCAACAGGTCAACCAGGAGAGGACTGGTGTAAGCTGACAGGACCTCATCACCTGATGAGAAGGACAACATAAGACACTATGTTTGGGTAGCAAAGAAAATGCTTTCTGATTGGCTTCAAGCTCTGTTACCCATGACTGCCTGGTCCAGACTGAAGTAGGCCACAGCCTTCAGGTGAAGCATGGACAGGTAACCCTGTCAAGGAAAGATCAAAGGTCAGGCAGTTATTTTGATAAACTGTGAAAATTGGTTTGTATTTTCTGTGGCTGAACCTCAAGCCATTCGGTTGCTCCAACATTCCCAAAGTCTCCAGCATCCCAGCTGACAAACAACAAGCTGCGTCTTGGACTGAAACCTGTAAACGAATCCATCAGTTCAGATAAATCAGAGGAATCAACACACCAAAGTAATACCAGCATCATTTCAGCTCCCACCACCACAGTAAGCACACATGCATCCAGGTGAGTCTTACCCTTCTTCACCATGGCTGAGAAGGTTCGAGCCAGCTCCAGCAGGATCGCAGTTCCAACTCCGGACTTCACGGCTCCCGGACCCAGAGAGTCCCTCTGAGCTCCCAGTATGATGTACTGGTCTGACAGGGAGATACTGAGGTTTACCACTGTGGCACATTCACCTGTCTCTGTGTGTAGTCAGCAGAGCGTACCTGGCTCCACTCTGCCCTCCAGTGATGAGAAGATGTTGTTGAGCAGAATGGGCTTCATCACGTTCTGAACCGACATCTGGACTCTGCGACCGTTACTGAACTCAGGACCGACGACACAGCGCACGTACGGCAGCCGACCCTGCCAGGGCCGAGGACAGGACGGACCTGTCAGCTGGCTGAGACACAGAACAGCACTGTGAGTCACACTCACACCTGGGCAGGTTACCTGAGGGGTGGGGCTTACCTAAGCAGCTTGGAGGCCACAGTGGCAGTAATTGGCAGGGCTGGAATGAGTGGCAGACCGGAGGACTGAATGGGCGGGAACTGAGTGTGATTGAAGGAGGGAAAGCCAGGGGTGAAGGGGTCCCCTGACCCTAGGTGGACCTGTGATTGGACAACAGAAGGGAGATGAGGATGCTTATTGGCCAGGAGACGTGGATAATGTTTGTTTGTGTGTGTGTTACATGTTCAGACACAGCAGTGTGTGTGTTCAGGCCAAGGCGGCGAGGGTCCTGCGGCACGTCGGCAGGGTCAGGGTAGATCAAAGCTCCACTTGCCCCGTTCTTCTCAGCCAACCAGACCTTTTCTGCAAAACTGACCCCGCCCCCAACACGCATCACCACCACACAGCCAGCCACAGACACGTCCTCACGTTTCAGCCATTTAAAATCCTCCGGTCGGCCGTAGTTGGCATAGACCACACCCCCCTGCAAAGAGACATACATTGGTAACTCTGACTATTGTTACCATGGTGACAAATACTTCCTTTCTGGTTGGCTCACTGTGGCATTTCCTGTGGCGCTGTACGGGCAGTAGTCAGACGGGTTGAGAGGAATCTGCTCTGAGACCCGACCTGCAGAGTCCACCAAGCTCAGAGAGCTCCTCTGAGACCTGCACACAAATAAATGAATGTAGCGCCCTCTGGTGGTCAAATTAGAGCACTGCTGAAATGTTAAATACCTCTTTATATTGAGCTGTGTGTAAATGTGGGTTTGGTTTCTGTCTTTAAATCCAGCCGTTAGTCCTTTTCTGCTGTTTATATTGTTATTACAGAGTCATTCTCATTCGTTCTGATCAAGTCACTGCTTTGGAAACATTTCAGAAGGGATGCCATTAAAAACATATGAGGATCCTGTCTCAGAGTGATGCTGAAAAACTAGTTCATGCATTTATTACTTCCAGACTGGACTACTTTAATTCATTATTATCAGGAAGTCCTAAAAACTCTCTGAAAAGCCTTCAATTAATCCAAAATGCTGCAGCAAGAGTACTGACAGGGACTAGAAAGAGAGAGCATATTTCTCCTGTATTGGCTTCCCTTCATTGGCTTCCTGTTAAATCCAGAACTCAAAATCCTGCTCCTCACATACAAGGTCTTAAATGATAAGGCCCCATCTTATCTTAAAGAGCTTTCATAAATCAGAAGTGAACCCCAAACATCATCCAGTAACTCCGGTGCTTTTACCTACTTTTACCAACAGCTGTGAAACATGCAGCATCCCTTTAAGACCCAAAGGTATCCTGATGTGACATGTTATGCTGGGCTTACACTGTGTGATTTTTGGCCCATTTTGAGCCGATTTTTGAGTCGTGCGACCGTTTTGGTGATCGGCCCGAGTTTGGCCTTCATCGTGCGTCGTGCATCATGTACTATACGTGGGGTAACAAGAAGCGATTAACACCTCTCGACCAGCTCCCGATCATCAATCGCTTGGTCGGGAGGATTTCAAACAGGTTTGTCACCGCAGCCGCTCACACTGCGCACGCGCAAACACACAAACGTCGGTGAAAAAGACGGACTAGCGCGGCAGTGCAGCGTGTGATCTGGACACAAGCGATGGAGGCAGTTGTAGAACTTTGGAAAGCTCATCCGAGCCTTTTCGATGTGGCCTCACAAAATTATCATGACCACAACAACCGTGAAAATAGTTGGATCTACACTGCTGCTCAATCACAGCTGCCTGATCAATGTTTTTCATTAGCAATTTAGCAAAGTTGATGGTGTGCGTGTCTGTGTGAGTGAAAGACAGAGAGGGAGAGCGAGCGACAGATTTTCTGTTATAACCTTCATTTAATGGACGCACAGTGTGAGCACTCAGGTCGCATCAGAGCATCGTGACCTATGAACTTCTAACCCCTGCGAGTCAATCGTACAGTTTGAGCAGAAGCTGAATAACGCGACTGAAAAAATTGCACAGTGTATGCCCAGCTTTAAGTGTTTGGTGGGTATGTTGTGGCTGGTCTGTCCTGAGTGTGGGGGAGCTTCTCCGACTCTTACCTGTCGGGGAACTGCAGCGTGGCGTATAGCGACTCGGTCCAGGTGTGGTCCATCTGCAGATCCCTGAAGCGCTGCAGGATCTCTGAAGCCAGAGCGGTACCCTCCGAGGAGCCTGGAGGATGAGCTGCTCTGCTCACGCGACTGATCACACATACACACACACAAGTTATTCATATAGGACCTGACACTGCAATAGGACCTAAGGAAGCAGGGATGGTTGACAGGGTGGGTCTCTCGCTCACTCATCGTTTGGGTTTGAAAAAGGTGGCGAGGGTAAAAATGCTGAGTCTGAAGATTATAAAACAGGTGACATTACATGAATTTTCTGTTGACCACCTGATTACCTGCTGGAAAACCTCTAAAGTAAGAAAGTAAAGTAACATTTTATTTATATAGCACCTTTCAAGATAAAAATCACAAAGTGCTTCACAGAAGCTAAAACCTAAAAATAAAAATCAACCAAAAGCAAATTTAAAAAGATGAGTTTTTAGCTGTTTTTTAAAAGCGACCACGGAGTCCACAGATCTCAGGCTCAAAGGGAGAGAGTTCCACAATCTGGCGGCCACAGTTACAAAAGCTTTGTCGCCTTTTGTTTTCAGCCTCGTGTGTTGGACAATCAGCAAGCCCTGGTCACATGACCTCAGGGACCTGCTGGGAATGTATGGATGTAAAAGTTCACTTATATATGTTGGTGCTTGTCTATGCAGAGCCCTGAAAGTCAAGGTCAAAACCTTAAAGTGGATTCTGAATTTAACGGGGAGCCAGTGCAGCCGAATCAGCAGGGGTGTGACATGGGAATACTTGGAGGACTTGGTCAGAAGCTTTGCAGCAGCGTTCTGAACAACTTGCAGATGCTCCAAAGAGGCTTTACATAAACAAGTAAACAAAGAATTACAATAGTCCAGACGAGATGAAACAAATGCATGAATGACAATTTCTAATTCGGAGCGCGATACAATGGGACTCAGCTTAGCAATGTTTCTCAAGTGATAAAAACAGGAGCGAACCAGAGATTTTACATGAGCATCCAAAGTCAGGGCTGAGTCAATAGTAACACCAAGGTTCCTGATAGATGGTTTGGCAAATGTAGCAAGTGGACCCAAGTTTTCCATAACACTAGGTACAAAATTTTTAGGAGCACAAACAAGGACTTCAGTCTTCTCCTCATTTAATTGAAGAAAGTTTCCAGCCATCCAACCTCTAATGGAGTCTATGCACTTATGCAAAATCTGTAGCTTGGAAACATCATGGGGCTTAAAGGAGATATATAACTGAATATCATCTGCATAGCAGTGATACGAAATGTCCTTAAAAGTGCTCAATAAGTGTTGAAGAGGAAGTAAATACAGCAAGAACAATAAAGGCCCCAAAACTGAACCTTGTGGCACACCATAGGCAAGAAAAGTAGAAGAGCAACTGTACTTAGAGGTAGCCACAGAAAAGGATCGTTCATGCAAATAGGATTCAAACCAGTCCAAAGCAGCCCCTTATATACTCACCCAGTGTCTCAGCCTATCTAGCAGAATATGATGGTCCACAGTATCAAAGGCGGAGGTCAGGTCTAACATCAACAGAACGGAGCATTCTCCTGCATCACATCTCATCAAAATGTCGTTGGAGACTCTAAGAAGTGTAGTTTCAGTAGAGTGAGCTCTACGAAAGCCAGATTGGAATTTATCCAGAATGCTGTATTCATCTAGAACAGCTATAAGCTGCTTAGCCACAACCTTTTCTAAAATCTTAGCAATGAACAGTAATTTTGCAATCGGTCTCTAGCTACTAAGAAGAGAAGCATCAAACTTAGGTTTTTTTTTAACAGTGGGTGAATAACAGCATTCTTACAATAAACAGGGACCTGACCAGAAACCAGTGAGGTATTGATAATTGTGAGCACACAGGGACCAATAGACTGAAAGACATTTTTAAACAAAGATCCAGGTAAAATATCAAGAGAGCAGGAGGATGCTTTCATTGAATTAATTAACTTGACCAGCTCAGGTAAGGACACAGGTAAAAATCTTTCTAAAATTACAGGCCTAGCTTGAGTTGGAGCAGACAAGAGAGACACAGAAGGAGAGATATTGTTCCTCACGTTACTGACTTTATCAACGAAGAAAGAAAGAAATTTTTCACAATCTTCATTTGATGAAATTGGGACAGCAGGTGGAGCAGGAGCAACACTATCACTAATGGTGTTGAATAGTACCTTGGGGTTACCTCTGCTCTTAGACACTAAGTCTGAGAAATAGGCAGCCCTCGCATCTCGAACTGAAGTGTTAAAAGAGACTAAAAGGTCCTTTAAATGAAGGAGATGGACATGCAAACGCGTTTTCCTCCATAAACGCTCAACCTTACGGCAGCAACGCTTTAAGAAGCGAATGCTGTCATTTATCCAAGGGGACGACTTTGAAACCGGAGCTAGTCTAGTTTTGACAGGACAAACATTGTCTAAAATAGAAAGACAATGATTATTAAAAAGATTTGTTAAAAAATGAACATCGTTATAAGGAGATAAAACTAAATTACAGGTATCGGAACATTTAACAGCAGTAGAGGAATTTAAGATGCGAGAGCTAACCACATGTCGAATAGGAGAGAGGGACAGATGAAAAGACAGGTTAAAAAGAATACAACGATGGTCCGAAATAAAAATGTCCTCAGTACAAATAAAATCAATGTTTAAACCTAAAGTAAAAACAAGGTCCAGTGTGTGTCCTTTGGTGTGTGTGGGACCAGACACATGCTGAGTAAAATGAAAAGAATCCATGACGCTAAGGAAACCTCTGGCAAAGAGGTCAGAGTCATCATCAACGTGTATATTAAAATCCCCAACTATAACCAGTCTGGACAGCTTCAAAGTCGAGTATAAAAAGTCACTGAACTCCTTTAAAAACATACTGTTTAGGCCAGGTGGACGATACACTACAGCGCAGTAAAACGGATCTTTATTTCCATTTCTAACCAGCTGTAGTTCAAAGGATGAAAAATGTCCGACCAACACTGCGCGACAGTAAAACCGGCTTCCAAACACCGCAGCGACACCTCCTCCTTGACCCGACGTCCGAGGTTGGCTGATGAAGGAGTACCCACTCGGACAGAGTTCGATGAAGGATGAAAAGTCACCATCGCGCTGCCAGGTTTCAGTTAGAAATAAGAAGTCCAGTTTCTTGGAAAGAATAAAATCATTCAGCAAGAACGTTTTATTAGTCATTGATCGAGCATTAAAAAGCGACACGCTCAGTGAAGTAGAAGACATATTATTAACAGAAGCGGCCCGATTCAGAGGACGAAGAAACAGAGAGTTTGATCCGTGACGCTCATAAATTCCACTCACCGCGGGAATGGAGGGCCAAACAACAGGAGAGTCTGGATGAACACTCCTGAGGTAGCGCCGTCTCATAGATCCAGGCACAGCTAGTCCCCGCTTCCAGAACAGTCTGAGTTTTACCTGGACACCTGCTCTTTTTCCTCTCCTCCTCCGTGACTTGCGCGGACACAGAAAGGCGCCACTGATGACACCTAACGAAGATCCAGACACCGGTGTCGGCAGCGGAGGATGGAAAATACCATAGGAGGATGAGGCATCTCGACTTATCATAAAGGATCGGATGGATAATAGCATCAGGCGATCATAGACAAGGGCAGCCAACACATTAGTGACAAAAAGCGAAAGCAAAAAGGCCGAAAAAAACAGCACAGAGAAACCACGGCAGGCAGCGGCAAAGCCAAACACAGGCGCCATCATACCGGAAGTTTATAGCTTTTACTTGTACTCAGTTACCGTATTTTCCGCAGTATAAGGCACACTTAAAATCCTTTAATTCTCTCAAAAATCGACAGTGTGCCTTATGTATGAATTCTGGTTGTGCATACTGACCTCGAACTGATTTTATGTGGTACACGGAGCTCAAAAATCTGTCAAAAAATGTTTTAGTGCGACTTTGGTATGCTACGAAGCTGCACCGCTTGATAGATTGTCGGAGCATTACGGCTACCGTAGTCAGGAGCCTCGTGGAGTACTCTTTAATCAATGATCAGCTGTACTAGGTGTAACTATTAAGTTTAACATTCAGGCATCCATTAAGACAGAATTTATTAAATTTAACGGAGTTAGAAGTTAGCAGGAAGTTAGCACGCTAGCTTCCACCTAAAGATAATAGAGCATGTTCTGACTGAGAGATTTCTGAAAAAATTGAATCGTACTGCTCTGCTATCACTTCCAACATAAATGAAGACAGAAAACTAAACAGCAGGGACGTTTGTAGGGTTACTGAAGGTATATAATGATGTGCTACGTGATCGCTAGCGACACAGCTATGTTAGCATAACATAAACACAGTGAAGCTGGAGGATGAACGCAAACTTTTTTCCACTCGATAAAAGTTAAGGTGAGGGTTCCCGATGGTTAGGGACAAATGCAGTCGCATGGCAGGATGCTGTAAACCACATGTGTCAAAGTCAAGGCCCGCGGGCCACATCTGGCCCAGCGTACATTTATATCCGGCCCCGAGATCATTTTATATAGATGTACTATTATTGTTATGCATGGCCCGGCGATATGAGGCGCTAATAATATACAAACTACAGATCCCATAATGCAGCGCTGCAGCCTCCTTGCTGAACGCTAGGCTAGCTGGGAACATTCCCGCGTCAATCAAGTCAAACTTCTGTGCGAAGCTAGCCGCTCACAATGGTGGAGAGAAAAGTTGATTCTGAAAGCAGAGCCTTTCAGCACCGGTGGGAGGCTGAATATATGTTTACAGACATTGCTGGTAAACCCGTGTGTCTTATTAGTGGAGCTAATGTGGCTGTAATTAAGGAATTTAATTTAAGACGGCACTACGAGACAAAACGTCAGGATAAGCTGAAAAACCTAAATGCAGAGCTCTCCAAAAGTTGATTCTGTTCATCTAGACATAGCGTTTTGTGGGAGAAACGTTTTGTCACTCATCCAAGTGACTTCTTCAGTCTCAGCTGACTGCAGGTTTCCCCAATCTTATAAACAGTACATTTGCATAATGACTGAAACCAGCCCACTGAAGGAACAATGGGCTGGGAGGTCAGTTCCTTAATCATAATTATGCAAATTCTCATGACCATTTATAACTGTTGTTCATCCCTCCACATGGAAATAGAGCAGCTGTGAGAGAATTCAACATTAATGAATCAATGGTTTAGAAGTGGAGGAAGCAAGAAGAATGAGTTGAGTAAAGTTTGACTTATCTGACTGTTTTGTTTTGCTTAATGCACCTTATAATCCGGTGTGCTTTATGGTATGTGGTGGCGAGCATTACCTGACTGTGTTGTGGATGTCTTCATCCTGCAGCAGCTTCCTCATCATCAACCTCAGCTCTCCCAAGTAAAGCCCCGCCCCTCCTTCTGAGGGCGCTTTAGCTCCACCCAGCTGCTGCTCATGCCCCTGCTCCGCTTGGGAGCAGTGGTACCGCCCACTGAAGATGCCATAGGCTAATAGGAACGCTGGGAGGGAGAAGCAATGCCCACTTTAGTCACATGATGAGACTAATCGGTTAAAATGATTGGCATCTGTTTACCAGCAGTGAACACGATGACTCCGCCCACACACAACAGCACACAGCATCGCCGGTATCCATGACGATACCTCATCACCAGAGCTGTGAGGTCACTGAAAGGACCCGCCTCCTCCTCGTCTTCTGATATCGCCAGCCTCAGCTCCGCCCGCTGAGCGCCTCCCACCTCCTCTTCTTCATCATCATCAGACACTGAGTGGTGGACGGACATCAAGGAAGCCTCCCGAGAGAAAGATATAACCATGGTAACAAGGGAAAGGAGGCGGAGCTTGTCTCATCTGTGTGTCACATGTGTCTCACCTGTGTCAGGTGGGTCGTCATGGTAACAATGCAGCTCTGCAGGTACAAAACACAGGAATAATCTCAGTAACAGGAAAATATACACCTCCATTGTCTAAGGAGATTGGAAATAAAAGCGTCTTTAAGTTGCTTGAAGACGTTTCACCTCTCATCTGAGAAGCTTCTACAGTTCTAGGGTCAAATGGTGGAGAGTCCTAGATTTAAGCCCTGGGGGAGGATCCCCCATAAGGAACAAAAGAACCCCCTAATGATCAGTGTTGGGCAAGTTACTTTGAAAAAGTAATTAATTGTAGTTACTAGTTACTTCTTCAAAAAAGTAACTGAGTTAGTAACTGAGTTACAAGATGCTAAAAGTAATTAATTACTTGAAAAGTAACTATTGCGTTACTTTAAAAAAAATGTTTAACCCTCTGGGGTCCAGGGTATAATTGGCCATTTTTAACTACTCTTGATTTTCCCTCCACATTTTACCTTTAAAAACAGTTTATTTGCCTTGTTTTGTATCATTCTTTTCAGCACAACCTCACATGTCTGAATTTACAGTCATGTTTTCATTTTGACATACTGTATTAACACAATTGATCCAAAATCAGACAAAAAACATAAAATCAGAGTAGAAAAAGTTATATTTTTTACTGTAACAACCATAAACATGTTTAATGAATCATATTTCATAACTTTAAATGCAAATATAAATTGACAATTTTAAAATCCTATGCACAAGGTTTGCAAACAAGGTCTGACAGCAGCAGGTGTATCACTCCTGTTTCTGCCTGGAGACAGCAGTCGCCTCATTGTTCTGACACACAACACAAAACTATCCACAACACTACACATTAACTACACAAGACAACACGTCACTCCTAAAACTTCCACGTCTTCCTAAACAACCAAATGTCATGTTGCCATATCATTTTTTGATTGGTCGACATGGTGCATTTTTCCACCAACACGAAAGGGCAGGTTTGGGTTTTTTTTGCTCATAAGCAGAGAGGTCTCGCTGCGCTGTCCTTAGACAGTAAACATGACGAAACTATTGAGGAAAAACGGCGCGTATATATTGTTTATCATGACTCTGGTTTTACGTGGCCTATCAACACAATTTAAAAACTGGTATATATCACCTTGTTGCTTTGTCATTTTAAAGTGGTCATGTGATTGGCTTACCACGACTACTTTATTCTTCCTCAGTCAAACAGCAGCTCTCATGCGATTATTTTGCCCCCTTAGCTCCAGGTGTTGTGCCAAAAAGTGATCGTCTGCCAGAAAGTGATTACCGTCCGCGGGAGCGCGCAGCTGCTTAAAGCTGTAGCGTCCAGATTACTTACGTAGTCAGCTGCTTCCGTGCAACTGATATAAGATGCGGTAAGCTGAACACAGCTTCAACCATCTGTTTGTTGAAAAATAGTAACGCGATCAGATTTTCTTGTTAGTAACGGTAACGGCGTTGTAACGATAGAAATAGTAATTAGTTAGATTACTCTTTACTGAAAAAAGTAACGCCGTTAGTAACGCCGTTAGTAACGCCGTTACTTGTAACGCCGTTATTCCCATCACTGCTAATGATCTTCTACCTAATCACATGAGCCAAGGTGTGAAAGCAGGTGTAGGTCACAATCAGCCAAGGTTTCAAGTGAGCTCATTGTGAAACCTAGCCCCACCCTATCATGTGATTTCCTGACGTCAAGAGGCCCAGGATGTGAGTGGGCATTAAGGCGTCTGGGAAGGATCTCAAAACCTAAATCTGGGACTCTCCACCATTTGACCCTAGAACTGAAGAAGCTTCTCGGATTAGAGGTGAAATGTCTTCAAGCAACCTAAAGAAGTCCAAATGCTTTTCTTTGCAAACTCCTTAGACTACGATGACCTGGATGACTGAGAACCTTCACAGACATACACCTTCATTCTAAACTGCATACATTCACCTGCGAGACACTTGGACAGGTGAGTCTGTGTTTCTGAGCTCCAGCAATCAGTGCATGAAGTGAAGTCTGATGAGCAGCAGTCTGAGGGGTGTTTGGCCCCGGCTGCGGTCCACAGACACACACTAACTGAAACACCTGTAACACTAGTCTTCATTCTTTAATTATTCTGAGCTCTTCTGTTTCTATTTTTCAGTTTTTCTTGTTCAGCTGATCAGAACTGTGGCTATGAAGAAAATAACAGCGATCAGAAACTTGCAGCCCTGAAATGTGTACCTTTGAACTTTTTGGGTATGAAATGTGATTATTTGATGTGTTTATTTTTTGCTTTTGTTCTAACAGTTTTTACAAAGTTCAGTTTTTAGTACTGAAGATTTTCACCAGTCCAAAATGTCTCTGTATGTGTAGCTTTTTTACGACTCGGCAGGTTTGAGTTCTCTCTGCTTGTAAATGCTCTCAGGTGAGGTTGCTGGGCTGAGCCGTCCTTCACACGCCTGGTTCGAGTGGCAGCTCCGTTCTCTGAAGATCACCCTCAGCAGTGTGGTGAATGTACTCACCTGCTCCCCCCCAAGCCTTTAACTTGGCAACACAGAAAATAACGCTTGCTGTCCAATCAGCTATTTAACCCTCTCTCTCCTCTCATACAGAGCTCTCTGTGCACCATCCAAAGGCAGCTTCATAACCTTATTCATCCATCGTTATTCACCTAAGCCCATGCAGTCAAAAACACACCACACTGATTTGTTCTGATGCTATAAGCTGAGAAACATCTGCAGAAAGACAGCAGTGAGTTACAGCACCACAGGATCTGAACCTGATGGAGTCTGCAGCACAAACACACTCAGGAGATTCTTACCTTCACCTCCAACTCTCTGTTCGGACTCCGGCTGCTCTCAGGTCAGGATCCAGAGCTTCATCATGGGTCAGGATGAGCTCAGGCTTTGTTTTTTTTTACTCCTCAGCCTGCTATGATTGGCTGCTCACAGGGGGTCAGAGGTCAGCGTGTGCTGTCTGTTTGACCTGCTTAACTTTATTAACAGCAAAGTAAACACACGCCCACACTGCAGAGCCAAAACAGCTCTCTGTCATTACAGGGTTTGAAAGAAGAAAATGATCACATGACTGTGGAAACAGATTTATTGAGAAAAGAACACAAACACCCACAGAGCTCCGCCCCCTCCAGCCTTACAGCCAAACAAAGCAATGAGAGACTCCGTTTCCCAGCACACACCTGGCTGTCCTCTGGCTCAGGTCCACCAGGAAGCAGCTCACCTGGTTGGGCCTGAGCCTGGTGACAGATAGGTGTAAAACTTTGCACACACACACATGATGACTCCAGCAGATCCACCACAGTCCACATTTAGCCTGACATAAAGAGCCTGGATCAAACACAGAGCTTCCAGCAGCTGAAGCTTTACTTCCGGCTGACAGACAGAAGCAGAACCAGGTCCAGGTCCACAATCAGGATCAGCTACTGGGAACCAGCATCAGTCCTGGGGCACAGACACAGACATTGTTAGAAGAGGTCTGACTGCTTTAACCAGCACTAGTCTCAGAGTCTGCTGGTGTGTAGCAGCAGGACTGAGCAGGATCAGGACTCTGCTGGGCTTATCTGGTGCACTTTTATACATGTGAATGTGCCCACTGCTAATAAATAGAAGCAGTTGTATTAAAAACACGAACTTCTGTAATTAATGACTCATCCACATCACAATCCTGACACTGAGCCTGATGTAAACTGGTATTTACTGTCATTCATACAGGAAATCACCATACAGGCTGTTACGACCCCCTCTGCTAGGCGACAGGTGGGGAGAAACATACACAAGCCCTCTCACGAAATCAGAATAAATAAGGGGTTTTATTGCAAACGTTAAACTGAAAACCGACGGGGCTGTTCAATCCCTCCAAGGCCCAGGGCCGTAACACAGGCACACGTGTGGTTACACACAGAGATCCAGCCCTGAATGTTTCCAGTATTTTCATTCCCTGGTTTAAAATAATGATCATTACGACAGAATCTAAGTTATATACATAAAGCCACCCTGAAGCCTAAGTGTGTCTTTATAAACTATCTGCCTCCTCATCCTTTGTACCTGCACTCAGAGCTGTGGACTCACCTGGGCTCCGGCTCATCTGGTAAAGTCTTCTCAAGCAAATCAGGTGCTGCTATCGCTTTAGCAGAAGCGACCTTTTTGGTGTAGAAGTCGTAGACTTTGTAGAGTAGCATGGCAGGATGATGACCACCAGGGGGCGTCGTGGCATGAACGCTGATCCGCGGCTTCACTGGAACATAAAAATGACAATTTATACCTGCAGCACAGCAAAGCTCAACTTCTACCGCTCCACCATCGAGCCTTCGAACCTACTGCTGCACTGTGGAGGGCAAGAGGAAACTGCAACGGCTGGTGAGGGCAGCAGAGCGGGCAATTGGCACCTCACTAACCCCTCAGAGACATTTATACTGGCAGACTTCAGCAAAAAAACAGTATCATCATCAAGGACTCCTCGCACTCTGAACACTCACTTTCCCCCCTTCCCTCTGGTAAACGCTACAGGTCCATCAGGTCGAAGACAAACAGACTTACTAGAAGCTTCTACCCACAGGCTGTCAAACACTCCCTACCTCCACCCTGATTGGAGGTTAACTACCCCTTAATCCATGTGCAATACCACCGATCACATCATACCTTATACTGCAGTGAAAACCTACAAGCTGCAGATGGAGAGATGCCAAACTGTGTTTCACGGTTCTGGTAACCGTGACAATAAAGATCTATTTTATTCTATCACGGTTTCCTGAAATCAGTCAGTTTACTGTCATCACATGTGATTACTGTCAGTGTGCTTTTATGGATCTGTTACCAAACCTTCACATTCAGACGACTTTTAACCAAACATTTTATCGTTCAGGAGCCAAAACAATTTGTTGACGTCTAGAAAAACCTTACAAAGATTTCCACTGCTGACCTGTCACCCTTATACAGTTCTTCAGTGTTTCAGTGATAACTGGAGTTATAATTTATCTTATTTAAGCTTTATTTATACACGTCTTTTAAAGTCTGTAAGTGAAATCAACTGAGACATGTCCCGTATGCTCTGTGAAGGCAGAAAAGGCAAACCCCTTCTTTCTGAGCTCTGTATGACTGAAGCATCTTGTGTGTTAGATCTCACTGCCCTGCGATAAACAGACTCCAACAGATGGAGAGAATAAGCAGAGGCGTTCATGTGAATTATATCACCAGAACCCAGGAATCCACACTACAAGGAAGACAGGAACACAGAACTTTACATTAACCCCCACACCACCGCCTTTTCTGGGATGGGCAGAGCGATAAGTATTAAATCCACCACCCACAACGTTTTCATCTTTATGAGTGTAGAATTAGATACCAGATTCTCAGAAACCACAGTTATGTCAGCACTACTTTTCTAAGTATATCCATCTTAGGCAGCGAGCTATGAGCGCTTATATGAAGGATGTGGGAGCCAGGCAGTTGGTATATCACATACAGCCAGGGGCCCAGTGTTAGGCTCAACACCAGACAACATTATTGTTGTCTGGTGACAACAATAGCATGATTATTAGACACTTAAATGTTCTGGTAAGCACCTGCAACCCACAATGGTGGGTCTACCAAAGCTGCTGCTGGCTGCTCTTTCCTTCTCTGCAGGCAACATTTTCCAGGAGTTTTTTTAGTTTGGTGTGAGCTGGTGCTTTGTGTGAGTGCTGCTCTGACCTCTGCTGCACATCCTTGTGTAGATGACTCCAGCCAGGAAAAAGACCAGACCCAGGAGCAGCCCAAAGGCTCCAACAATCATCAGTTTCTTGGATTCAGACATGGATGGGACTGAGGACACACAGGTGAGAGTCACACAGGTGGACTGACACACAGGCAGGTGTACAGGTGTGTAGATACAGACAGGTATTTACCCCAGTCAGTAACCAGAGGTTCCTTCAGGCTGGAGTGCTCCACCATACAGGAGATCTTCTCTCCAGACCTTCAACACAAACCAACATCACTGAATCTTACACAGAACTACAATTCAGACTTGTTTCCTTTTCGTTTTCCAGCCTAATTCTATTTCCTGCTGTAGTCCTCCAGACTATAGAAAGCCAGGTTTAGTTAGCATGGCTGCATTCGTTAGTTTGAACTTGGAGACTCAATGCTTTTTATGGAGTCATAGGATTTGTTCATTTGTTCAACTTGTACTTTCTTCCTCCCTCACACTCACACACACATAACGGGGGGAGCAGTCCCACACACTCTCCCTGCAGCACGGACTACACTGCCCATGAGGCTACATCCTTAAAGTCTGTAACACTCTGCTTTTTGCCTTCATAATAAAATATTTTTTGAATATGGTTTTTAAAAACATTCCTTCTCATCATTATGTAAGTAGTATTGCGTGTTTTATTTGGGTTTCCACCGGCGTGGAATTATTCATATTTAGTAACTGAAAATGAAGAAATTGTCATCACATGTTTATTCCTATGTTAAAAACAATCTTGGGGACTTCCTGTTCCTGTTCAGTTCCTGCTGAAACACTCGGCTCTGCAGATACAGGAACATTGGATGGATTTAGTTGTAGCAGAAATAAGAAAGGAGGGAACAGGTTTCACAGGCTGAGCTGTGAACATCTGCATCTGTGGACGATGTTCATGTTATTCAAACTAAAGTGAATAACTAAAAGTGGACATAGTTAAACTGAAGAAAGAGCGAACTCTGACCACGAAGCTCCACAACATGAGGGAAAAACTGATTGCAATCTCTGCTGACCAGACGATGGAAGACATTAAAAAATAACAAGAATGAATAAGAATCAGCAAGTCCTGTTGGCAGGCCTGAACTACACTCACCTGGGTGTGTACTCCATGTAGGAGTGGGTCTGGTAGAGCCAATCAGCATTTGCAAACTCTACAGAAGAAGTGATGTCAGGGCTTACTTCCTGTCCGTTTCTCAACCAGCTCACTTTGATCTCTTTGGGGTAGAAGTTATAGACGCTGCAGACCAATATGGCAGGACGAAGATCAACAGGGGGTATGGAGTGAAGTCTGACTGATGGTTTCACTGTGTGGAGAAGGAAGTAGTATGTTTTGTCATTTTGATTTATTATTTTGTTATTATTGGTATTACTGTCATTACTGTTGCATCATAAACATATAGCAAGCATATGTATACAAGAGGTATTGATATTGCATTCAAATGTTCAAATATATTGGTATCATATTAGTCTTTATTACAGGTCCAGTAAGAACCACTTTAAACTGTTGAGTTGAATCTATAAACCGAAATGAGACAGGAAGTTATAGGCTTTTGAAGTTGCAGGTTTTGCAGAAGTGAAACCGAAAGCAGAGTGAGTGCAAGCCAAAGAGTAGGGTGTTTATTATGCATTTATCTTTGATTTAAGCTTTTAGTAGAGGCTTTTGATTAAAACATTTATTCAGTAGATTACATATATAGTTCCAGTTAGGTTATTATATGTAAGGATGAGCCTCTGTTCTGGTGAAAGGTCAGAAGTGTAACGGGTGAGATGTGAGAGCATTTAAGGGCGAGACACACATACAGACACATATAGTGAGAGAGGTCATGACACGTACGCAGTACACAGTATGCACGCGCCCTCGCACGTGCACACACACACACAGATAGACTCATTTAGGTAAGAGTTTATGACTGCAAAGTTGTGCATGAGTGACATTTTGTACAGGAAGTGCACCTGATGTTCCAGGAAGATAAGCCTGGGCAGGATGGAGAAAGGAAGCGCTTGGCGTCGACCCGAAGAAGATGTTCTGTTTTAGACTATGTTAAGAGTCATTGTGGTTTTGGAGTGACGTATGCTTTGTTTAAATCTGCCTAGCAACAGAAAAGGGGGCTGTACTATCTTAACCCCATAAAACCCTTGTCTGAATATGGTAAAGACAGTTCAATACTGATTGGGTTGTTGAACTCACACATGTGTTCATTAAAATGCCGTCTAAACTGCACACGCCTGGATCTGTGGTTATTTATGGATTCCTCTCTCAACATTGAACCCTAACAACTGGAACATGAAAATGACTTTTTTGGTCAATTTTGTAATAATTTAAAGCAGGACTCCACAAACCACAGACACTCCAGTGTGACGTCAAATAGGCCAAAGCTTTAATGTGGAGCAGAACTCCAGAGATCATGTAGCTTTAATGAATGTGTCACATTAAACTTTCAGCAGTGTTACTGTAAACTGTGCAGAGAGTCCAGTCAGGAGTTGTGTTGATGACAACATCAGTGTGATGATGTTTATATGATGATCCGATGATGTCACAGAAACACTGACTCACCTGAGTTTGTCAGAACACTTTGGTACCAGAAGTCAACATTTTGTTGGCAGTACGTCTCCTTCTGAGCTCTCATTGCAGCGAGTTGTCCAGGATCCTTGTTCCATTGTTCTGCCTCCTTCACACCGTACTCAGTGTATCCAACAAACTTCCCCACACTGCTGTCAAACCTGACATACTCTATCATGTTGTAATAGTAAGATCTGATGTACTCTATGTCCCGCAGCTCAGAGGAGTTAAACAGGCAGCGGGATGAAGTGTAATACTCGTATCCATCTGAAACACAAAGATCAGAGAATCACTCAGGCTGAACTGCTCCTCCCACACACACATCTCTACTGTCAGGAGTTACACACAGCTACTGTTGGAGCACCACAACATCATCACTGTCACATCACTTCAAATAACATAGTTCAGTTTGATTCAAATATTAAATATAAATATTCAAATAACAAATATTAAAAATGGACATCATGCACTAAAAACAAAATATAAATGATACATTTCAAATTAAAAACTGTGCAAAATAAATAATATATAATTAGAAATGAAAAAGGTTATGTCCAGTAAACTGTATGAACACTGAGGTGAACACTTACTTTCATCGACTGATTAATCTGCTGATTACTATTATTTTCCAAAAATGTGAAAAAAGTTAAACAAAGCGGCCGGACGCTCTTGTTGTTTGATCTCATTTGACTCTGTCAGCTGTTGTAAATAAGTGAACTAAACAATGAAGAAATGGAACCAGCTCTGAGAGGAAGAGGAGGATCATCACAGTTGAAGGTTATAGACAAATAACTCTGGTGGCTAAAAACACAAATCCCAGCTCGTGTGTCACGTTCATTTAATCAGTAAAACATGGCTGATTAATTGACTTTTCATCTTTGTTCATACATGTGATCGGAGTATTGATGAGTGTATGTATAATACCTGCTCTGCAGAGGATGATGAAGAAGAGGCTGAAGCAGAGAAAAGATGAATCCATGTTGAGTTCTCCTGACAAACTGACAGTCTGACTGAGCACAGCGCTAAAAACAAGAGGACATGGTCACATGACCTGCACCATAATCTTTTACCAGGAAGAAATTTGTGACAGGAAACCAGTAGGTGATCTTTATTTTATTCAGCTGTAACTACTATAACCCGAACAGACTTCCTCTAAAATATCAAAAAAGACCAAAATCTGATCATTTATTTAACTTGAATATTATGAAATAACAGACTTCAAAAGTATTATGAAGTCTATACAAACAATAAAACTGTGTAGCTCAGTAATCAAAAATCCCCCAAACATCCCACAGCTCACAGTTTACAGCCTCAGCACATTATTTCACTTCTGTTCCCATCATGAGTTTATGGTTCAGATGTCAATGAAGTTTTAGAGACATTACTCGGCATCTAGCTGGCTCTACAGAAGTGGCGAGAGTGTAAACATTTTTTATGGCATTAAACTTTTTTAACAGCTCAATAAACATCAGCACTGTCAGGAGATTTATTCTAAATAACACTTCTTCAGCTGAGAGTCAGAGAGTGGAGACACACACACTGCAGAATTCACTTGGAAGCAAGGGGAGCTCTCAGAGCACTCGCACGGAAGCGAGGGCTCCAAGAGTCTGCTCTCCCATTGTCCTGCTCTTTATTATATACACCAGTGGGTGTGTTTGTTCATTACACTGGAATGTGGATGTTTATATGTGTGTGTGTGTGTGTGTGTGTGTGTGTGTGTGTGTGTGTGTGTGTGTGTGTGTGTGTGTGTGTGTGTGTGTGGGGTCAGAATGTGACCCCACAATGACTTCCCTAAACCTGCTGGCCTGGAAGTCCAGCAGTTCAGAATAAACAAAAGGCACTTAGACTAAAACAGACATAGATACGTTTATCCTATCATAAAACAACAAGACAAGGTATGTCCTCTCCCATGCTCCCAGGATGTGGGTGTGAATGCCAGAACACTCTGGAATGCACACAAAGTTGTTACAGACCTCCTGGGATGAGACATTCTTTCAATATGCCAACAACTATATACTTCTAAACACAAATGATTACGTGCAGTATTCTACCATAAGTAAACTTATATTATTAAAAGATTATGCTGACTACTAAGTACAGTACAATTTTCCATTGACAAGCACACACACAGTGTTTGTGCAGTTTCAACTTGTCCTGTTAGCTAATGGTACACTTACTTTATTTCCAGGGATAGAAACTGACAATAATGTGACAAAGATGTCAGAACGAGAGGACGGAGGAGGAAGAGCAGAGATGATGACAGCTCAGCAAGTGGCTTCTTTCAGAAGGACGTCACACAAGACTGATGGATTTATAAAACCAATAATTAACTGTGTCATGGCCTGAAGGTGACTAATTAAACTGTAGTTTGAAGGCTGTATTCTGAGCTCTCAGTGTGAAGTCAACAATAGTATCTGACTGTTTGAGCTCAGACAGACCAAACTGCCTTCTTCCTCAGCACTCAGTTACACAAAACTGAATCAGGGAGTCTTTGCAGTCTGGCTCGTTGTTGTGGAAGCTGAGAACACCTTACACTAAAGTCTGTGCAATCACATGCTATCAATATATTAAAATAAATGTTAGAGTTACTAACATCCACATTGGTTTCTACTCATCTTTTAATTTGTAAGCTAACATTGTGCACTTTGTTTCCTATTGTTGTTTTAATTTATTAGTTTTTTTCTGCATTTTTAAAAATACATCTCAACATTAAGGCTAACGCTGAGTAGATCACAGCGTGCTGAAAAGAATCTGTATGACAAAATGAAGTAATCCCCACACAAGAAAAATGTCTCCACAGTTTATTGTTTAGAAGAAAAAAATAGATGTTTTAATTCAAAAATTCATGAGCTTCATCTTCATTCTGCACACAAGAAAAATCAGCTCACTAAATGAAAACAGCATGAAACCGTTCCACAACAGAAACATTTAGAAACAAACTGAAATCAAAGTTTCCTCAGTAAATCTTTAATGATGTTAAACTCTTTCTGGTTCAAATCAATAATCAGCCTCAGCGAGGATGAGGAGGGTCTGAGATCATTCTGACCTGCTGCCACAGTTTTCTTCCAGAGGTTTTATTTATAATGAATAATATGAAAATCAGTTCATCAAAATTTATTAAAACATTAGCATCAACCAATCAGCATCACTTTCTTCCTCTGATGAAGAGGTAGATTCCTGCTGCCACGCCGAGGACACCGACAGTCAGACCCACTCCACAAAATATTGCAGGTCCCAGAATGGGTTCAGCGTTGTCCACAGCTGCAGAGACAGAGAGAGACGTGAACCTTCACATCTGGAAACAGTCACTAAGTCATTTAGTCTCACAGGGCTCTGATCATTAGAGGATCATCATTTAGCCTGGAGAAATAGTTTGCTGCTTTATAAGAAAGCCCTCCGCAAAGCCAGAACATCTTACTATTCGTCACTGATTGAAGAAAATAAGAACAACCCCAGGTTTCTCTTCAGCACTGTAGCCAGGCTGACAAACAGTCAGAGCTCTACTGAGCCAACAATCCCTTTAACGTTAACTAGTAATGACTTCATGAACTTCTTCACAAATAACATTTTAACCATTAGAGTAAAATTTACAAATAATCGTCCCACAGATGTAATATTATCTACAGCTACTCTTCGTACCATTGATGTTAAGTTAGACTCTTTTTCTCCAATTGATCTTTCTGAGTTAACTTCAATAATTAATTCCTCCAAACCATCAACGTGTCTTTTAGACCCCATTCCTACAAAACTGCTCAAAGAAGTCCTGCCATTAATTAATTCTTCAATCTTACATATGATCAACCTATCTCTAATAATCGGCTATGTACCACAGGCCTTCAAGGTGGCTGTAGTTAAACCTTTACTTACAAAGCATCTCTAGACCCAGCTGTCTTAGCTAATTAGAGAGCATATTTCTCCTGTTTTGGCTTCCCTTCATTGGCTTCCTGTTAAATCCAGAATTGAATTCAAAATCCTGCTCCTCACATACAAGGTCTTAAATAATCAGGCCCCATCTTATCTTAATGGGAGGCAGAGCCTTCAGTTTTCAGGCCCCTCTTCTGTGGAACCAGCTTCCAGTTTGGATTCGGGAGACAGACACTATCTCTACTTTTAAGATTAGACTTAAAACTTTCCTTTTGCTAAAGCATATAGTTAGGGCTGGACCAGGTGACCCTGAATCCTCCCTTAGTTATGCTGCAATAGACGTAGGCTGCCGGGGATTCCCATGATGCTTTGATTTTTTCCTTTCCAGTCACCTTTCTCACTCACTATGTGTTAATAGACCTCTCTGCACTGAATCATATCTGTTATTAATCTCTGTCTCTCTTCCACAGCATGTCTTTATCCTGTTTTCCTTCTTCACCCCAACCGGTTGCAGCAGATGGCCGCCCCTCCCTGAGCCTGGTTCTGCCGGAGGATTCTTTCTGTTAAAAGGGAGTTTTTCCTTCCCACTGTCGCCAAAGTGTTTGCTCATAGGGGGTCATATGATTGTTGGGTTTTTCTCTGTATCTATCACTATACAATATAAAGTGCCTTGAGGTGACTGTTGTTGTGATTTGGCGCTGTATAAATAAAATTGAATTGAATTGAATTATATCATTGAACACACTTACATTGCTTTGCACACATGGAGCCTTTACCTTGTAAATCATGTTGAGATCACTGTTGTTGTGAATGGCAAAATCTAAAACAAACTGAGGTGAATTTTCTCACCATAGACTTTGGTAAGTGGTTGGGTCAGGGCCACATGTTCCACTATGCAGGCGTACACATCTCCTCCCTTTGGAACAAAGTCCAGTTTGGACGTCTGGGTGAAGGTACCATCCTTGTTGGATAAGGGAACAGTGATGCTGGTCCCTTCAACCACTTTCTTGGTGTTCTTGTTCCAGGTGACGTTAACAGGAGCAGGATAGAAACCAGTCACATGACAGATCAGAGTGTTCTGGACTCCAATCTCCACATTTAGTGTAGTGTAGATGGCCACGCTGGAAGGAGCTTCTGTGCACAAACACATACAGTTTACTCACAACACCACTCCACACACTGCACTCAACATAACCTGCCATTACAACGAAGAGAAGTCTGTGCTGGACCTGCACTGACTCTGTGGTGGTTGTTTTTTATCTCCAATATTTGCCAGTTCGTAACCTTACAATGAAAAAGTCTCTGACATGAAGTGTTATTGCAGTTTTGGATCTAAATAAAAAAAATACTAACTGAATAAAATGTGCAATGAGCTCATAACCAATAACACATGAAAAAAAAAGAAACTGTAAAGTCCTAACTGGTCCCTCGAGACTTTCCAAGTAATATCTTCCCCTAAAACCTGCAGTCTGGGCTTGTAAAACCACCTCAGGTTAATAAGTGCCACGATCTAGACGGGCTGCTATAAGAGGTGTGACTGATGGGAACTGACCTAAAAGACCACTCAGATTTTTTTCATATCTTTCTCTAAAAAGACACATTAATGTTTAGAGGGAACTAATTACTGAAGTTAATGCAGAAAGATGAATTTAGAAAATATTTTCTGTTTCTTCACGTGACTTGGAGATTTTTCCACAATCAGTTCTGACATGTTCATGTTTTTTTTAAAGAAGTCACTAAAACTCACAGCATTTACTAACTCAACAAATTAGTGATGAAAACATTTCTGCCTGGATAAACATCAGCTGATAAAGTCCTTTTAAAATGAACACCTGAGAAACCAGAGCAGCTCCGTGACTTTGGAAGAATGAGCCAACATTAAACAAACAGGGTTGGATTTGATCCTGAAAACCAAACAGCTCCTCCGTGAATTGAATGTTCTGCAGTAGTTTGACTAAATGTTTAATTCACTACTCCTCACTGATCTAACCTGTCAGCCTGGATCTCCATGATTTATCTGCCATAAAGCTTTTCCAAAATCTCTATGAGTGAAATGTTTCCAGTATTTACTCCCACACTGTGTGTGTATTTCTGTTCTTTACATGTGGACTGTGTGGTTGATGATTTGTGTTTACCGTGTCGTTTGGGGAAGTCCTTCATAGCCGTACGAGCCATCTTCAGGTTTTGTCTGCAGATCAGTTGATTAGCCACAGCTTCTTCATACTTCCCTTCAAAGCTTGGATGATCTGCAAAGGCTGGCAGAGAATCGACTCCTTTCTGTTTGTTGAAGTCTGTGTACCAGACCACCTCATCATCCAGGATCAGCACATCCTCTCCATCAGTGTCTGAACAGCCGCTGACGGAGTTCATCTCATACAGACCTGAAGAGATCAGAGGGTTGATTCAGTGTCTGTTATTCAGTCCTGACTCTCAGCAAATGTGAGTCACACAGGAAGCATCAGCCTGATGCTTTAATCCTTAAATACAGAGTTCATTAAAATCTCTTTTTTTAACTATTAGTCAAACAACATAGATCTTGTGTATATGTGTTTAATATTTGTGTTTTCCCAGATTTTTCGTACGACCCTGCTGGGGAAGAGTGTTTGTGTTGTGGAGAAGCTCATACTTAGACAAACAGTGTCCCAATAATCAGCTGGTGAAGTTTAATGATAAATGTGTGAGCCTACTCCTCTCTTCTGTTTTGGACTTCTGACAGAGTTCATTTGTTCAATAAGTTAATTAAAATACAAGAGTTAATGAGTGACTCAGAGACTCACCATCAGCAGAGACACAGATGACCGAGGAGAGGACGAGGAGCAGCACCCACACCTTCATCTTCATCAGCAGCAGCAGCTCTTGACTCTCACACTCTCTGAATCTCTGTGAACTCAAACACACACAGCAGCCAATCACAGAGCAGGGACCACATGATGTCATCAGTGTCCAGTCAGACAGAGGCACGGGGCCCACAAACAGACACACACACAGATTAATAATAATATTATAAAATATACTATAAAAAACACATTTTGATCAGAGTCTGATGAAGGTCACAGGTGTGGAAAAAAAAAATCTAATAAAGAAACGCTGAACAGGTGGTCAGGTGATCTGGGACTGCTGGTACACTGAGGACGCCTGATGGACGAATGGAGAACTGCAGAAGTGATCTGGCGAAACCTTCTTGAGTCCAGGAGGAGTTTGGGGGGATAAAGGTGGAGTAGGGCAGCTGTGAAGGCTTCATCCTTCTGCTGTGAGCTCAGTGGGACCATCATCAGACTCTGAGAGGCTGAACCAGCTTTAGTCCTGCTCTGTCTCCAAACTACAAACTACTGAACCCTGACAGGACTTTCAAAATAAAGCTTCCTCTGCTATATGACAAGAAAGTTAAGAAAATGATATCACACTGCAGGCCTGCTTACACCCTCCACACATCCTTCATCATGGTGCAGAGGTCAGTAAGTCGCTGCGTTGATGTTTGACAGACTTCAATGAAAGTTTCTGGTTGGAGCAACAAACAGGTTAAGCTCAGATTGAGCTCTAACCAGACTTCAGGTAAGGCTCTTTAAACTTATGTTCAGGTGCAAAAGTGTTTCTCCTGTTCCTGGTTTCCCTGTTTTTGTATGTTTGTCACATTTAATTGTTTCACATCATCAAACTAATTTAAATATTAGACAAAGATAACACAAGTAAACACAAAGTGCAGCTTCTAAATGATTAAGGGGGGAAAACAGTGCCTCAGTTAAAGTCGGTGTTCATGACTCCACTATAAGAAAGAGACTGGTGCAGCAAACAGGACCTAGACTGAAACCACCAAAGACTCGTCTCAGTGCTCCAAAAAATCTTGATGATCCCAGAGACTTTTGGGAAAAGTGGAAATTGAATTCATGTTGATTTTAAATCCAAATCATCAATAAGGTTCAAGACTGAATTCTAAGTGTTAAATAAATGTTGAATCAATGTTAAAATACTGCTGAAACCTGACAGTTGTTCCGTTATAACTGACGATCTATGTGTTACCTTAGTTATAGTACATGTATTTATTTTTTTGGCCATGTTTAACTTGTGTATTTCATAATATACATTTCTGTTGCTATATTATTTTGTGATTTTACACACATTTGTGTTTAATATATATGAAATAATTTTATTGTTTGAACAAAGTTTTGAATACCAACAGCGTCTCTCAGTTGCTTTCATTGATTTCACAAAGGTATGCAATAGTGTCCAGCGAGATTCCCAAAGATCGATCTGGTGACAAAAATTACTCTGCTCAACTCCTTCGTTATACCTACTGCGATCTATGCTTGTGAGACGTGAAAAACATCAGCCAAAATCAGCAAAAGACTCAATGTGGCCCAAAAGCGATGTCTCTTACTGGCACCATGTCACCAAAGAAGAAGTCCACCATTGGACTGCCACATGTCCCCTCCATGACATTGGGACTGAGTACACTCTTAAAAATGCTGGGTTATTTTCATAACTCAACTTCTGGATAAAAGCCGTAGGCTTGTAAGTTGGGTTATTGTGATCAAATATTGGTTCAGAAATCACGACTCAGGAGTTGGGTTGGTAATATGCCAGGTTCTTCAATTCACTCCATGGCTTGACTAATTCTGTTGGGTCATGCTGGGCAGCTTTGATAAAATATTGAGTCAAAATTTTACCCAATAGTTTAGGTTGAAGATAAACCTCAGAAGAAGCTACATCATTCCTCACAAACTGCCTTTTTTCAATTAGACTGTGACCTGATCAGATATCACTGGACTTCTCCTCTACTATGAAATAAAACATGGTAAATAAAAAGTGAATTCTAACTGTTTGAAAAGCACAGGGTTATTTTTAATAATGCAATTTATTGGTTTATTCTCTAACTGTACCTACTCATTAAAGGTCTTTTAACAGACAACACCAGCTTGTGATGAAGAAAGTTATTCCATCCATCCATCCATCCATCCATCCATCCATCCATCCTCATCCACTTTATCCGAGGCCGGGTCGCGGGGGCAGCAGCCTAAGCAGAGAAGCCCAGACCTCCCTCTCCCCAGCCACCTCCTCCAGCTTATCCGGGGAACACCAAATGCGTTCCCAGGCCAGCCGAGAGATATAATCTCTCCAGCGTGTCCTGGGTCTGCCCTGGGCCTCCTCCCGGTGGGACATGCCCGAACACCTCACCCAGGAGGCGCCCAGGAGGCATCCTTGTCAGATGCCCGAACCACCTCAACTGGCTCCTTTCGATGTGGAGGAGCAGCGGCTCTACTCTGAGCCCCTCCCGGATGGCCGAACTTCTCACCCTATCTCTAAGGGAGAGGCCAGCCACCCTTCGGAGGAAGCTCATTTCTGCCGCTTGTATCCGCGATTTCGTTCTTTTCGGTCACTACCCACAGCTCGTGGCCATAGGTGAGGTAGGGACGAGATCGACCGGTAAATTGAGAGCTTCGCTTTTACACTCAGCTCCCTCTTCACCACGACGGACCGGTGCAACGTCCGCATCACTGCAGCCGCAGCACCAATCCGTCTGTCGATCTCCGGCTCCCTTCTCCCATCACTCGCGAACAAGACCCCGAGATACTTGAACTCCTCCACTTGGGGCAGGAACTCATCCCCGACCCGGAGTGGGCACTCCACGCTTTTCCGGCTGAGAACCATGGCCTCAGATATGGAGGTGCTGATCCTCATTCCTGCTGCTTCACACTCGGGTGCGAACCGTTCCAGTGCGAGCTGGAGGCCCTCACCTGATGAAGCCAACAGAACCACATCATCCGCAAAAAGCAGAGATGAGATTCTGAGGCCACCGAAGTGAAAGTCCTCCGCCACTTGGCTGCGCCTAGAAATCCTCTCCATAAAAATTATGAACACAACCGGTGACAAAGGGCAGCCCTGGCGGAGCCCATCACCCACCGGGAACGAGTCCGACTTATTGCCGGCAATGCGAACCAAACTCTTGCAACGGTTGTATAGGGATCGAATGGCCCGTAGCAATGGGCCAGACACCCCATACTCCCGCAACACCTCCCACAGGACACCCCGAGGGACACGGTCGAATGCCTTCTCCAAGTCCACAAAACACATGTAGACTGGTTGGGCAAACTCCCATGCACCCTCAAGTATCCTTGAGAGGATAAAGAGCTGGTCCAGTGTTCCGCGACCAGGACGAAAACTGCATTGTTCCTCCTGTATCCGAGGTTCGACTAACGGACGAACTCTCCTTTCCAGCACCCTGGCATAGACTTTCCCAGGAGGGCTGAGGAGTGTGATCCCCTGTAGTTGGAACACACCCTCTGGTCTCCCCTCTTAAAGATGGGGACCACCACCCCGGTCTGCCAGTCCAGGGGTACTGCCCCTGATCTCCACGCAACATTGTAGAGGCGTGTCAACCAAGACAGCCCTACAACATCCAGAGCCTTCAGGAACTCGGGGCGGACCTCATCAACACCAGGGGCTCTGCCACCAAGGAGTTGTTTAACTGCCTCAGTGACCTCGCCCCCGGAAATTGGCGGGTCATTCCCCTCATCCCCAGACTCTGCTTCCTCCTCGGAAGACGTGTCAGTGGGATTAAGGAGGTCCTCGAAGTATTCCTTCCACCGCCTCACAATTTTCTCAGTCGACGTCAGCAGCGCTCCGCCAGCACTATACACAGTGCAGGTAGAGCACCGCTTTCCCCTCCTGAGACGCCTGACGGTTTGCCAGAATCTCTTCGAGGCAGTCCGAAAGTCTTTTTCCATGGCCTCTCTGAACTCCTCCCACACCCGAGTTTTTGCTTCAGCCACTGCCCGAGCCGCATTCCGCTTGGCCTGTCGATACCTGTCGGCTGCCTCCGGAGTCCCACAGGCTAACCAAGCCCGATAGGACTCCTTCTTCAGCTTGGTGGCTCCCTTCACCTCTGGTGTCCACCATTTGGTTCGGGGATTACCACCACGGCAGGCACCAACCACCCTGCGACCGCAGCTCAACGCAGCAGCTTCGGCAATGGAGACGCTGAACATGGTCCATTCGGACTCAATGTCCCCAGTCTCCCTCGGAATGCTGTTGAAGCTCTGCCGGAGGTGTGCGTTGAAGATCTCGCGGACTGGGGCCTCTGCTAGACGTTCCCAGCACAGCCTCACTACGCGTTTAGGTGCACCGGGTCTGTCCAGCGTCCTCCCCCGCCACCTTATCCAACTCACCACCAGGTGGTGATCAGTTGACAGCTCAGCCCCTCTCTTTACCCGAGTGTCCAGAACATATGGTCGCAGGTCTGGTGATACGATTACAAAATCGATCATCGACCTGCGGCCTAGAGCGTCCTGGTGCCACGTGCACTTATGGACACTCTTATGTTCGAACAAGGTATTCGTTATGGCCAAACTGTGATTTGCACAGAAGTCCAATAACAAAACACCGCCGGTTCAGATCAGGGAGGCCGTTCCTCCCAATCACGCCCTCAGGTCTCGCTGTTGTTACCCACGTGAGCATTGAAGTCTCCCAGCAGGACAACAGAGTCTCCAGGTGGGGCACCTTCCAGCACCCCCGGGACTCTAAAAGGCTGGGTACTCTGAACTGCCACTCGGCGCATAAGCGCAGATGACAGTCAGGACCCGTTCCCGACCCTAAGCCGCAGGGAACAAACCCTCTCATCCACCGAAAACCCCAACGTACCGGCAGCAAGCCGAGGGATATTAGAATACCCACCCCAGCCCGACGCCTCACCAGGGGCAACTCCAGACTGAGACAGAGTCCAGCCCCTCTCCAGGAGACTGGTTCCAGAGCCCAAGCCATGCGTGAGGTGAGCCCGACTATATCTAGCCGGTACCTCTCAACCTCACGCACTAACTCAGGTTCCTTCCCCACCAGAGAGGTGACATTCCATGTCCCTATTGCCAGTCTTGGCAGCCGGGGATCAGTCCGCTAGGGCCTCCGCTCCTGGCCGCCGCCCAGCACACAATGCACCCGACCCCTATGGCGCCTCCTGCGGGTGGTGGGCCTGCGGGAGGATGGGCCCATGTCTCCTCTTCGGGCTGTGCCCGGCCGGGCCCCATGGACTAAGGCCCGGCCACCAGACGCTCGCCCTCGGCACCCTCCCCGGGCCTGGCTCCAGGGCAGGGCCCCGGTAACCCTATCCCGGGCAGGGTAAACTGTTCCCTCGATGTTTTCTTCATAAGGGTCTTCTGAATCGCTCTTTGTCTGGTCCCTCACCCAGGACCAATTTGCCATGGGAGACCCTACCAGGGGGCAAAAGCCCCCAGACAACATAGCCCCTGGGATCCCTGGGACACACAAACCCCTCCACCACGATAAGGTAGCGATTCACCGAGAAGGAAGAAAGTTATTTCTACTTAAAAATGCTTCATATTATCGTTTAAAGTTATTATTTGAAATGAGGCTGGCTGACAAACTATTTAGAGATCACTGTATACAGAACAAAGAAAGTATGAGACTGGGTGTTGCATTTGTGGGAACAAGGTAAAAAAAAAGAAAAAGGAACACACTCTATCAAAACTATTTAATTTAATTCAATTATTTAATTTAACCTAAATGACCTCTATGTTGATAACATCTTTTTATTTTAAAATTTAAAGGAAATGATAATTTGTCCCATTTAGATTTTTTTTAAGGATAGATTGAGCTAATACTTTGACCCCCTTTTTTCCCTCGTTCACTAGACCGCACAAAGGGCACGCGCATCCCTGCGCTTAGCTCGCTTTCTACAAATGAAAACGTGATGGCAACAGCAACATACATGAGTATTTATACTGACACCACCAATATTTAGCCACCATCTTTGATCCTCACTCTGAGATCTCGATAGCTTTAAGGTCTGCCAATCCGAAGTTTACATGTAATCAAAGTAAAATAAATAAATAAAAAACAAACTAATTTATTAACTCCTAAATA
The DNA here is from genome assembly GCF_013358895.1 of Oreochromis aureus. NCBI lineage: Eukaryota > Metazoa > Chordata > Actinopteri > Cichliformes > Cichlidae > Oreochromis > Oreochromis aureus. The sequence goes on along the minus strand of NC_052944.1, from coordinate 104,529,276 downwards.
TTGTTTGTATTAAGGCTTTTGGTTGTTAGTCAACACACAATGAGTTAATTAGAGTGATTTAGAGACTCACCATCAGCAGTGACACAGGAGACCGAGGAGAGGACGAGGAGCAGCACCCACACCTTAATCTTCATCATCATCATCATCATCAGCAGCTCTGTGACTCTTCACACTCTCTGAACGTCTGTGAACTCGAACAAACACAGCAGCCAATCACAGAGCAGGGACCACATGATGTCATCAGTGTCCAGGCACACAGAACACACACACTCAGAAAACTGAGATTAATAATAGCATATTATAGAAAACTCATTTTGATCAGAGCCTGATGAAGGTCAAAGGTGTGGAAAATAAGGATGGTCAGGTGATCTGGGACTGCTGGTGCACTGAGGACACCTGGTGGACGGATGAAGAACTGCAGAGGTGATCTGGTCAAACCTCAGTGAGCCCAGGAGGAGTTTGGGGGGATAAAGGTGGAGTTCCTCCTGTGAAGGGTGGAGCAGCTCTAGTCCTGCTCTGTCTCAAAACTACAAACTACTGAACCCTGAGAGGACTTTCAAAATAAAACTTCTTCTGCTATATGATGAGAAAGATAAGAAAATAATGTCACACTGCAGGCCTGCTTACCCTCCACACATCCTTCATCATGGTACAGAGGCCAGTAAGTCGCTGATGTCTGACAGGCTTCAGTGACAGTTTCTTGTAGGAACAACAAACAGATTAAGCTCAGATTCAGCTCTCTAACAGACTTTGATTGGGTTCTTTAAAACTACGTTCAGGTGCAGTGATGTGAAACAGTGTTTGTCCCTGATTTTCCCTTTTTTGTATGTTTGTCACATTTAAAAGTTTCACATCATCAAAGTAATTAAAAATTATACAAAGGTAACACAAAGTGCAGCTTCTAAATGAAGGTGGCTATTATCAAGGGGAAAAAATAGTTTCTCAGTTACTGTCAGTGTTCATGACTCCACCATAAGAAAGAAAAGCAGCAGGCCAAACAACATGGCCTGGATGGCAGAATTCCAAGATTAAACTAAAGGCTCATCTCAGATGTGCCAAAAACATCTTGATGATCCCAGAGACCTTTGGGAAAAGCTGAGAATTAATTAGTGTTGATTTTTTATCCAGCTCATCATTAAATTTCAAGATTGAAATCTATGTGTTAAATAAATGTTGAATAAATGTGTGAAATAAGGTGAAACCTGACGATCTGTTTGTAACTGTAGTTATTGCACATGTATTTATTTTTTGGCCAAGTATTAAACATGTATGATGCAACATTATTTTGTAATTTCACACACATTTGTGTTTAATATATATGTAATGACTTTATTGTTACTTGCCTCACTTTTTTGCAAAGTAACCTTGGTTCCTACCTTGTGTTTATGGAGGGAGTGTTTATGGTGTGACGGCCCCTGTGCCATGTGCAATATGAGTCAGCAAAGTAAAAGTTGAGTGCACACTGTCCTGTAATGTTGGTCTTTATTATGGAAAAGCATTTTAAGATAAAATGTAGTCTGAAGTACAGCCACAGCCAAAAGAAACCGGGTAAGACCACAACAACCAGAAACCAAGGTTACATACTTATAGTTGACCAGGCAACATCAAACATGTTCAAAAGTCATGGATTTATAGCTGACTGTGAAAATAAACCTATTATCAGTTGGACTGTTCTATAACAGCCCTCTGAAAGTGGTACATCCCGACTGTCCACCATTAAAACTCTGTGATCTATGGTTGACTGGGAACTTCTAGTGAAATGAGGTTGACCCAGAAATTCAGCTATAAAGCCATTTATTTAAATTTGGAAAAATAGGATTTCTATTTGATTGGAGAAAAGGCACCGCTTAGCAAAAACAACACAAAGGCTCATCTCACATCTGCCAAAAACATCTGGATGATCCTTCTCAGAAACTCTTCTGTGGATTGAAGAGACAAAAGCTGAATTTTATGGAAGGTTTGAGTCCTGTTACATCAGACTAACAGGATTTAATAAAAAACACCCCACAGCAGCAGTCAGACGTGATGTGATGGTCTGGGCTGCTCTGCTGCTTCAGGACGACATGAATTCTGCTCTCAGAAATCCTGAAGGAGGATGTCCAAAAATCAGTTGATCTCCTGAAACTACAGAGCTCTCAGGTTACTCAGAGAGACCAGCAAGTCCAACTCTGAATGGCTCAAATAAACAAAATGAAGGTTTTGGAGTGTCCGAGTCAAAGTCTAAATCAGATTGAATCAGATCAAGTTTATTTGGGATGAACTTGAAAAACCTCGAATGTGTCTGAATTCAAACAATTCTGCAAAGTAAACACAACCAAAAATTTCTCCACTGTAATGTGAAATACTCCTTTCCGGGTTTTGCATATCTACATTGTGGAAATGTCATGGAGCTACATTTAAATCATCACCATATCTGAACTAAATCAAAACAAATATCCTGCTAGTTTAATAATGAACCAATCCAGCAACAATGAAGGAAGAAACCAAGATGCTCCTGACTCTGGTAAAGGAGAGGAAATGAAACACAGACTGCTCTCTGCACATATCTAACCTGCAGGTAATAATCTGTTGGTCATTTTTCTCCCATTTTAAACCCAGAGGCTGTAAACACTGAGCAGAAACACAGAGTTCACCCCAGAAAATCTACATGTGCAGCTAAGAAGTGACTTTAGGTTTGAACCTCAGTGTTTTATACAAATAAAATTAAATGTCTCATTGTCCCTCTGACTGACCCACTCGTGCTGCCCTCCTGTGGTCATGGCTGCAGACATGTCACAGTCTTCAGTCTTTCCCCCTGAAGCCCACCTCTCATAGCACACTACATAATCAGTGACCCAAAGCCACAAACGTGCAGCGCAGCCGTAGCGCAGTCCCAGCCACACGAAAGGAGTCGAGGCGTTTTTGGCTCTTTCCTGGACCCATCGCTGCTGATGAGGGTTGCTGATTGAAACCAGGTCATCGTGTTTCTGTCTGCAGTAATTCAAGGCTTCCTCCCAGGTTTTGTTTTCCCTGATCAGAATCAGTTTATCTGCCATAAAATCAGAGAAAACATGAAATCAGTTAAATCTGGATGTTTGGTCCAGTTTCACTGGAAGAACAAAAGAAAACATTTCAGTGATTATTCAGATGAATCAGTCGCTCTACAGAGAAATCTCTGTTCCAACCATCAGCTAAACATCTTCACCTCTGACAGAAGTTCAACGTACATGCAGAAATAAGTGGCTGAAGAAACATACTGACCTAAATCCTCTCAGTGATTCCAGCCGTTCATCTATTGGACAAACAGCTGAGATAAATCTGTGTAAACTCACCATCATAGCAGAAGAAAGGCTTTCTTTGGTCACATCCAGCAGAGCTCCATCTTCCTGATCTCTCTAACAGAGTCGTAGCACATGTCCTGTTGTTTAGTCCATCATTAAATGAGTCCATGTCCCAGTATCTGAAAGAGAAGTTACTCCCATCTGACCACCTCCAGCTGTCTCTGAACAGGCCGATCCACAAGGCTTCAGACTTCTGCAGCTTCTTAAACTTTTCACTGTATATCTGATCGAGTCCACTGGCCAGGTCGGTGTGATGCTGTCTGCAGTAGCTCTGAGCCTGAGTCCAGGTCACAGACTTATCATTCAAATGAAAGGTTTTGTTGTCTTTCATTGTTTCTGTCGAATCAACAGAAAAACACAAAAACATCTTTATCAACTAATTTGTCTCATTCTTCAAAATGTCTCTTTCAGGAAAATGTGATGTAACACATATGTGATAATGCAGATTATAAACTAGATTATAACATTATTAAATATTAAATATTCTATCGCCATATTACTGTCCACATATTCTCACCATCATAGCAGATGAACTGATATGTGGATGTACATGGATAATCTGCCCACTTGTCTCTTGTCCTCACACAGTTCTCGGGATATGCTCCATCATTCGGCTCTCCAGCTCCCCAACAGGTCTTATTTTCAGTGTATTCCTCCCCCGGCAGAGACCAGTGCCACCTCCTGTTGTCTCGTCCTGGCTCGCTGTACAGTCCAATCCAGGCTTCTGTTTGATTCTGTGCAGAGTCTTGAAGTCTTCTCATGTCTGTCAGGTCAAACACTTTGGCCAGGTCTGTGTATTTCTCTCTGCAGTATGCCCGTGCTTCATCCCAGCTCATCTGTTCTTTAATAAAGTGGTACTCATACAGCTGACATGTGATGAAGACACACTGACCTAAAACAGAAGAAATACTGTTGAATATCTGCTGATACAAGCAGGAAACTCATGTTCCCATCAAACTGTCCAGTTTACAGGTGAATCCTTGATTTTCTCAGTCAGAGTTCATTTGTTTAATGAGTCCTGATCAAACTAAAGGATTTTAGGTGGAAACAATCAGGAGCCCTGGTAAAATGATCACTCACCCATCAGAAGAAGCAGAAACAGACTCCACTGCATCGTCGCTCTGTCACATGAAAATGACTTTTCTTTCATTTGGAGGAAACAATGAATCCAGCAGCTCTTCAGTGTTTGATGGACACGCAGCACTTTATATTAAACACAGATATCTAGTTTATCACACACTGCTGTAAGAAATATATGATTATTATTAATAAATGATCATCTGTTTAAAATTGTCCATGAAGACAAAAGCAACAGTTCAAATGTGGTCCACACAGCACCTCTGTACACAGACATGAAATGACCCTGCAGGTTTGGATCTGGTTCTTCTCTGGTGTTCATGCAGACAGCTCTGCAGTGAATAACCATCTGTACTAACACACACTCTGTACTCAGTATTTGAATATGAACAAATAGTTTTTACCCCTGACTCAAAGACACACTGTTAATATGAGTTATATACAGACTCATTTACATTTTGCTATGGAAAGAAGAAAGAAAAAACACTGGACTGTCCAACAAGTAAAAACAGGAAGTTTCATTCTAATATCTAAATATGACAGCAGAGGTACACTTGGACAGGTCACCACTCTGTGACAGAAACATGACTATGAGTCTGTTGATTTTTGAGGATATAATCATACTGTTGCCTGTACTGATAACTATCGCTGGATCGCTCTGACGCTGACCTGATTTTAAAAACCTGTCAAAGACTTTTGTGTGCACTGACGCAGCAGTCACACGTATTCAAGCTCGCCCTCCAAATTCACCCATCATCAGGTTGTCATCCATCGTTGAGTTTGTAGAGCTCAATAAATGTCTGTCTGTCAGTGCTGATTATTTAAAGACGTCTGATTATCTAAATCAGACGATTATTTAAACGTCACTCAGTCGTTGTCAAAAAATATCTCCTGTGCATATGCAATTGTTTTTAATATGGCACCTTTTATATTTTACAAACTGCAGATGATGAAATCCACTTTATTTTGCTCATAATTACTGAGCTACATCTTTAATATGTCAATAAACTATTTGAACAAGAACACTATCGTAGATGTAAAGACACATCTTAATTGAAGCAAAGTCAAAAATCTGGAATAAAATTGATGTGACTGTTCATATAAAATACCACAAAGTGTGTGTGTGTGTGTGTCCGTCTAACCCAGTCATAAATTACATATTGTTATAATTACACAAAATGTGTTCTTCATAAGTGACTATAGGACCTTCAAGCCTGTAGTTATGTTCATTATCAGAGCCCCTCCTCATTGTTCTTCTCCCTTGGTGCAACCCTATAAATACAGTGTACCCCTTTGGCCTCTTCCCTTTTCTATAATTCCCCTGTGGGAGAGGTTGGTGTCATTTCTTTCCAGACACTGTACAACACACATATAATGTATATTTAGCCACCCTGATATTTCTGAGTCTTTAGTTCAGTTATTGTCATCATTGTGCCAGTTTTTGTTATATGCTATAAATGTGTAGTATGTGTGTGCCACAAATGTGTTTTAGGCACCGTTAATGCTAGTATGAATATATAATTCTGGCTAGCTTGGGAGTTGTGGTGGGTTGAGCTAACCCTCTCCGCCAGTGTTTGTATTTGGTTGTAGGAGCTGGAGTGAGCAAGTTATTTACTTGGATGTCTTTCATACGTTTACCTTTCTTTGTCAGACACAACGCAGAAACACACTGGTTACACGTGTGTGTGTGTGTGTGTGTGTGTGTGTGTGTGTGTGTGTGTGTGTGTGTGTGTGTGTGTGTGTGTGTGTGTGCATGCATGCTCGCAGAAGGACTGTCTCGGCAGGAGCCTTTTTAAATACATCCAATCAGCTTTTTTTTTAACAAGAGGTGTAGCTCATACATTGTAATAAAAGTCTTCTTTTTCATATTTTATAAATATGAAACTCACAAGATTTTGAGTCCATGCTCATTGTGAAAGAATATAAATCTGTCACAATGAGTTCTATAAAAACATGTTGTTTATGGGGACAATATTAGAAATCTTTCATGGTCCCTATGAATGATCAATGGTAATAGAAGAGAAAGAAGAGGAAGCTTGAACCCAGATTCTGTCCATTTTCATAAGAAGTGACCGCACAGACATCTGTTAATGAGAGAACATGTTTTTCATCATGAAGACTGTGATGTGAAGCATCAGCAGTACGTTAAAGTGTTCAACAGTCTGGACCCTGAGACATAATTAAAAAACAGACTTTCCAAAGTAAAAGCAGAGCCCTCTGTGTGCTCTTTTAACAGCTGGTAGTACAAAACTCAGTGACAACGTGTGTATTATATACCCTCAGTCCAAAAGCAGAAAACATAAAAAGCAGAATTCACAAGAATGTCATCCTAAACAAATGGCATCCTGGGGGTTGTTACAGGGAAATACAAAAAGAAAAAGCTGCAAAATATATATCAGAAAGTGTTGAATTTAGAAAAACAAAGGAGTACAGGGGTCAACAGTGAGTATTCTTTGAATATGGATGTTGCTGTTTTGAAAAGAGTCATCAAGAATCTGCTGTCCACTATACGTAGAGGCAAAGCAACTGCACATGTATGAAAAGAAGTTCTTTGCATGGACTTTGAATATATCAATACCATAATGCTCATTTTCTTTGCAAAAGAACAGCACACAGTGGCAGGTTTTGCAACCCGTCAAAATACAGACAGTTGAGGCAAAATAAGATAAGATAAGATAAGATAACCTTTATTAGTCCCACATGTGGGAAATTTGTTTTGTCACAGCAGGAAGTGGACAGTGCAAAAGTTATGAAGCAAAAATTAGAATACAATAAGAATAAATACAGTACACAACTGTACAGAATAGAATAAAATAAAAATACTATATACAGTAGAATAAAATAGAATAAAATATACAATAAGATAAAAATAGAATACAAATGCTATATACAACTGAGTAAAAATACAACGATGCCAGAAAAGATTATTGCACATTAGTCTTATTGCACATGTGTGGATGTGTGTGTTTGATCAGTTAAAGTCTTTGTTGTGGAGTCTGACAGCAGTGGGGAGGAAAGACCTGCGAAATCTCTCCGTCCCACACCGTGGGTGCCGCAGCCTGCCACTGAAGGAGCTGCTCAGTGCTGTCACAATCTCCTGCATGGGGTGGGAGATGTTGTCCATCAGGGATGACAGCTTAGCCACCATTCTCCTGTCACTCACCACCTCCACTGGGTCCAGAGGGCATCCCAGAACAGAGCTGGCCCTTCGGATCAGCCTGTTCAGTCTCTTCCTGTCCCCGGCAGAGATGCTGCCACCCCAGCAGACCACACCATAGAAGATGGCTGAGGCCACCACAGAGTCATAGAAGGTCTTCAGGAGTGGGCCCTTCACTCCAAACGACCTGAGTCTCCGCAGCAGGTTCAGCCTGCTCTGCCCTTTCCTGTAGAGGGCGTCTGAATTATGAGTCCAGTCCAGTTTGTTGTTCAGATGAACACCAAGGTACCTGTAGCTGTCCACAGCCTCAATGTCCATACCTTGGATGTTCAGTGGTTGCAGTGGAGGATGCTTGTGCCTGCGGAAGTCTACCACCAGCTCCTTGGTTTTACTGGCATTGATCTGGAGGTAGTTCAGCTGGCACCAGTCCACAAAGTCTTGGGTCAGTTCTCTGTACTCCTTGTCATCCCCATCAGTGATGAGGCCGACTATTGCAGAGTCATCAGAGAACTTCTGCAGGAAGCACTGGGTGGAGTTGTGGGAGAAGTCTGCAGTGTAGATGGTGAAGAGGAACGGAGCCAGAACCGCTCCCTGTGGGGCCCCCATTACTGCAGACGACCCTGTCCGACACACAGCCCTGAGTCCTCACATACTGTAGTTGGTCGGTGAGGTAGTCCAAAATCCAGGTAGTGAGGTGATGGTCCACTCCTGAGTTCTCCAGCTTGTCCTTCAGAACCGAGGGAAGAATAGTGTTGAAGGCACTGGAGGAATCAAAGAACGTGATTCTCACAGTGCTCCCAGCGGTCTCCAGGTGAGAGAGGGAACGATGTAGGAGGTGAATGACGGCATCATCCGCTCCAATGCCAGGCTGGTAGGCAAACTGAAGTGGGTCCAGTGATGAGCTCACAAGGCGCCGAAGCTGAGCCAGGACCAACAGCTCCAGGGTCTTCATCAGGTGGGATGTCAGAGCCACCGGCCTGTAGTTGTTGAGGTCCTTGGGGCGTGAAGTCTTTGGCACTGGTACAACACAGGAGGTTTTCCAGAGCTTTGGGACTCTTCCCAGCCTCAGGCTCAGGTTGAAGAGGTGCTCCATCACCCCACACAGTTGGTCCGCGCAGGACCTGACGACCCTCGAGCTGATGCCATCTGGGCCCGCTGCCTTCTTGCCATTAATCCTCCTCAGTTCCCTCCTAACCTGGGTGGTTGAGAGAGACAGGCTGGAGCCTTGTGTTGAGTGTGTATAGGGCTTTAGAGCGTGATGTCACGGGAGGTGGGCCACGCCCCCTTTCGTCATGACAGTAGGCCAGACACAGGATACAGCTTCAGCTATGGTTCGTACGTGATGTGGTGGCAGTTGCAACGTTAGATTACACGATCGTGAAAGCAAGAAGCTGGATAATGGGCTCTCTTTTCATCATTTTCCATCCTGGAGGCAACGTGAGGGATGCCATGTATCCAAATTTATTAAACAAAGACGTCAGGCCTGTATTGCAGCAGTGAGACGAGCGGATCGAGTTCTATGCAATCCCCAGCTTTTTGTTGGTTTGCTCTCCGCATTTTCTTTCCGGTGAGTTCTAAATTAATTCATATCACTATTAAAAGGCTTTTAGTGTTATTTTCAATGCGCTGAGGTCATAGATAATGAGATAAAACATCCTAATGTGTGATGCTGCAGATTGAACCACGTCATGTCATCATGTCGACTGAGTAGCTTATGATTTAGCATTATTGCAGGCAAACCAGAGTATGAAATGAATGTAACAAATCCAGACTGGGCACCAACACTGCACATGGGCCTCTAAAAACATACTAAATTGCTCTCATTGTACACTAATCTTTAAATAACTTCCAAATGAATGAATCACACACCTGTCATTGGAATATTGGTGTACATTTACCTTATGTGTATGCACTAATTTTATCTTACAGGCTTTTGTTATGCAGCTGCAGAGTCTGAAGGTGTGCCCCGTGCAGAAGTGATCGATGAAGATCTGACAGAAGACCAACAACAAAATCACAATGTCATAGAGGCTGTGGACAGCAGTTGTGTTGGATAAGTGAGGTTGAGGTACCAGCTGCAAATGACAGTGGCGATTGGACAGACAGCATCACGGAAGCTAAAGGGCAGACGCAGGATTGTGTGTGCAATGAACAGGGCAGAGCAGAAATAAACACAACACTGCTTGATAAGATTGTTAAGGTTTGCTGTGTTTTGGTGAATATGTGCCCCAGTGTGGTTGTCAAACCAGCGCCAAATGAAACTTTCTCTTGTTGAGTATTCATAAATTGAATGTTGTGTTGCATGTGTAGTTCATTGTAAATAATTGTACTTTGTGTGAAGTAGTTTCAATAAAACAGAAAAGAATAGTATCTTTGTTTTTTTATTCTTGATCTGTTCACATGTACTTAGCAAGTACATAAAAATGAAATCCAAACTATTTACATGGCAACACACAGCTGGCATCAATCTTGAACCACAAAATGAAACATTACAGGCTATTTAGAGCAGCACGTTGTTTGGTGAAGTATTTCCCAAGAAGTTCAGGAAGACACACTTTAAGAAAGAAGTCTTGTGCTTGCTTTAAACGTGGTTCCCAGAAATCCACATCAGGGAAGATGCGTATCACAGCAAGGTCTCTCTGTGTCCACACAAACGAGGTCACAGTGGTTGGGGTGCAGTTTAATTCAGACGTTGTGAGTGCAGTACCTGAAACACACAAAAACCACTTTTAATAAAAGGTCTGTAATTAACCAAGGCTAATATAGATGGTTTGGCTGTACGTGCAAATCAAAAACTGTAACAAGTAAGTTGTTTAGAAAGTTATCAAGTTCAAACCGACTTACCTTTGTCTTAACGACAACGTACTCGCAGCGTGGAGGCTTAAAGATGGACAAATCTTGCACCCAGCCGTTCGTGAATTGGATGTCGGCCTCCAGGGATTTATAATTCTTAAACTGGGTTGCTGTGTATGCGCTGACTCCACAGCAGTGTTGGTCAAGTTACTTGAAAAAAGTAATCAGTTACTAATTACTGATTACTTCCCCCAAAAAGTAATCCCGTTACTTTACTGATTACTTATTTTCAAAAGTAATCAATTACTTAGTTACTTAGTTACTTTTTAAAAACACGATTTACAACCTGAATAGGTGATAAAGCGATAGATCTTTCAGCCCAATTCTACTTTTTCTGCATAATTCATCATACCAAATGTAATCAAATGGAAAAGTCTCTTTTTAAAACTTGTTTTATTAGTTTTAATCTTTTAACTTTATGCATCAAGCAAAAATTAAATTATATGCAACATTCTCTGACTGGAAGAAATTTGTTTAACATTTAAACCTATTTTCTGCACATTCCAGCACATAAAAATAAAATATTTTTTGTGTTTACACTCACTCTTTCAAATAGATGCAAGTAAAACACAGCAGAAAATAAATAAAATCAAAGACTAGCGGTCCTGTTGCTCTATTTTCACCTGTAAAGCAGGACTGGGGTAGGCGGAGGAGGTTTACCCTGGTGCAGGTGTGCCGCAGCGGTCAGTGGAAGAATCCGCGAGTTTCTCTGTGAATTTCACATTACCTCGTAGTACACTCGGTGCTTGCTTGGAAGTTTAGGGGTTTTTCGCTGTAAAAAGAAGTTTTCTTCCACGCTGTGGACACTAATGTTTTGTCACTTTTTATGGAATCAAACTCAAAATAAGGTCAGTACTTCCACGCTTTAAACGCTGCATGCTACACTCTGTCCCGCACTCGATATATTATGATCTGCAGACAGCTGTTGTCACGAACGTCGCACTCGCTTACGTCACTGTCATGAGACGTTCTCGCAAAAAATCACGGTTTTAGTAACGCGGTAACGCAGCGTTCCTACGTGAAAGTAACGGTAATCTAATTACCGTTTTTGCAATAGTAATCCCTTACATTACTCGTTACTTGAAAAAAGTAATCAGATTACAGTAACGCGTTACAAGTAACGCGTTACTGCCCATCTCTGCTCCACAGACAAGGTATGCGAAGATCGGGATAGGACAAAGGCTGTAGGCCGTCTGGATTTCCACTCAGCTTCCTTATTTCATACGGGTCCACATTACCGATGCACGCAATTTTTTCAAAGTACCGTCTCTTGGCGTCTGGGCGCAATCGGTCGCGATACAGCCCTTTGTCTTTTGCGCTGATTTTGAGCATGGTTCTGGCAGTCCCGATTCCAACACTCCAACACTGTGCGCTTGTTTTGCTTTCTAGCCTACTGACATGGCGCCGCGATCCCACAATGCACTGCGGCGTGACGTCAACTCCAAAGCCCTATTGCATGCTGTTGTTGGGGGTGGGGAGGGGTGAGCAGGGTGAATAGAGGAGGTGTGAAGTGTCTGAGGTGTCAGAGGTGGAGCAGCAGCAGTGGGGGTGGGTGAGTCTGCAGCCGATGTTGGAGACTGCCTCATGGCTGAATCAAATCTGTTGAAGAAATGATTCAGTTCATTTGCCCACCTCACATCCCTCCCAGGCAGAGAGTTCTGATGTTTGTGGCCTGAGATGGTTCTGAGGCCTCTCCAGACTTTACCAACATTGTTTTGCTGAAGCTGGCTCTCCATCTTCTGCCTGTAGCTGTCCTTCCCATTCCTTATCAGTCCCCTCAACTCTCTCTGCACCCTTTTCAACTCCTCTTTGTCTCTGGATTTGAAGGCCCTCCTCTTCTGCTTGAGGACAGCTTTAATTTCTGGGGTAATCCAAGGTTTGTTGTTGGAGAAACACCGCACAGTCCTGGTAGGTACGGTGTTATCCACACAGAAATTAATAGAGTCAGTAATGCATGTAGTAAGGCTGTCGATGTCCTCTCCGTGGTCGTCACAGATCACCTCCCACACAGTGGACTCAAAACAATCCTTAAGAGCCTCCTCGCTCTCCTCCGACCATCTCTGTACTGTGCGGGTGGCTGGTGGCTCCCTGCGCACTAAGGGCTCATACACAGGGACAAGGTGCACCAGGTTATGATCAGATCTGCCCAGGGGAGGGAGAGGTGATGAACTATATGCCTCTTCAGCATTGGCATACAGTAAGTCCAGTGTTTTATTGTCTCTGGTTGGGCAGGTCACATACTGGGTGAAGGTGGGAAGTGTGGAGTCCAGTGAGGCATGACTGAAGTCCCCTGATATTATGAGAAGGGCTCTCGGAGATTGTGTTTGCAGTCTGCTGACCACTGAGTGGAGAGAGTCACAGGCTGCATCCGCGTTGGCTGAGGGGGGGACATACGCTGTTATCGCGATAACATGCGAGAATACCCGGGGCAGGTAGTACGGACGCATGCTAACGGTTAACAGCTCAATGTCTCTGCTGCAGAGTTGTTCTTTTACAGTGATGTGCCCGGGGTTACACCATCTGTCATTCACAAACACTGCCAGTCCCCCGCCTTTCCTCTTACCGCTCTCTCTTGTCCTGTCCGCTCGCAGCATCTGGAATCCCGTTAGTGTCACGCTCGTGTCCGGAGTTAGCAATGTTAGCCACGACTCCGTTAGCATCATGATGCTACATTGCCGGTACTCCCTCTGTGACCAGGTTAGCGACGTGAGCTCATCCATCTTATTGGGCAAAGATCTGACATTTCCAATAATTACAGAAGGACGAGATGGTCGATAACGTCTCCTTCTCGGGCGACGGCGCTCCTTCCCAGCACGACACCCCCGTCTTTTCTTCCTCAGCTCGCTGGGAATGTCGAGTCTATCCGCCGGCAGTACCGCTGCGGGACGCAGCGCTAACAGCTGATCCTTACTGTAAACAAAGGATCCCTGCTCTGGATCCCCAGACACGGGTGAAAAAAGTAGAAAAAAACTAAGAAAAACGACCAGAACTAACACAAAACGGTAAAACGTGGTTGCAGAGTCTAATTACTAATACGTTAGTTATAAAAATTACGAGAAGAAAAAAGATAAGAAAGAAAGAAACTCAGAATGAGCAGAGCTGCTGTAACAGGCTGCTGCACACAGGGGGCGCCGGAAGTAGTAAAGATATGATATATAAAAAATGATATAATATATAATATATTATATATAATATAATATAATCAATCGTCCATTATGTCCCTAAACTTGAAAGAAGCAGTCCTTTTAAAAGATTTTTCTGATTAATTACTTTCTCTTTCTGTGAATTAACAAAACGACATGCTGACAATATCTACTTTATCCTTTCTAAGTGTGGGATAAATGTTCAAAAAGGTTTGGCTATGTGTCTTTGTAAAAGGGTAGGCTAATAAACTGGATTTATCTAATTTATCTCTTTGAGGTTATGATTAATAACCAATAAAATGGGCTTCAAAGAGTACAAGTAGCTCTGGGCTACTAATAAACAAGCACAAATATGTTTGAGAGGTTTTAGATCCAAAAGCTTTCAAGCATTTGAGTCTCTACTTTTAGATTTTTAAATGTTTTTTAAATGTTCTTGCTTTCATACTTTTGCTTATTAATTCATTTAGTTATTAAGTTAATAAAGTATCAACAGTGTACATGGTATCTTTTCTTGACTTGGCTTCTATTATATCTGTAACACTACAAACTGAGTCAGAGAATTCATTCAAATTCATTGTAACTGAAAGAAAGCAAATATAGGCATATTAAAATGTTTCTTTAATACTCTTACTGTACTTATCCTGATCTATTCTAAACTGTTTAGAAAGTTTGTCCAACGGTATGTGAGGAATAACAACAATTTTTGTTCCTTTTCATGATGTTCCCCCTGAATCCAGGCAACATTCGAGCAACCAAAAAGCAATAGCACAACCTACTGAGCAAATGATGAAATGCACTCTCGATATTTTGCTCTTTATGAACAAACTAGAAGAAAAATCACTGATGGAAAAAGAAGAATTTTTTTTTAAAAAGTGAAATATTACCATATTTAAAATACACCCATTTTATCTGAATTATTTGCTTAATTCAGATACTGTAATATAAATTCACAGGCCAGTTCATAAGGTACACCTAGCTCGTGCAGACCTACCTTAATTCTTCATATCTCTTTCTAGATTCAACACATTGTGGAAATATTCACACATGCTGATCCGAACTGACATAACTTCATCACACAGTTGCTGCAGATTTATTAGCTGCACGTCCATAAGGCAAATCTCCCATTCCACCACATGCAAAAGGTACTTTATTGGAGTAACATCTGGTGACTGTGGAGGCCATTTGAGTGCAACAACTTCATTATCACGATCAAGGAACCAGTTTGAAATCATCTGAGCTTTGTGGCGCAGCACGTTAACCTGTGGTTAAAACTCACAATGAGAACCATATAAAAATAAACACTGGGACTTGTCAGTCTAAGGAGCTTGGAAAGAAAAGCATCTGGAGCAGGGGCGGATCTAGAGAAATTTTCTTAGAGTGGTGTGAGGGTGGCAAAGAAATCAAATGGGGTGGCAAAATCAAAGCCTTTTTTTTTTCCAAAGACATATGCAGGTGGTTACATATGGTTAAAATGATTCAAATGCAGTAAGTACACACGCTTTTCATATAAATATAGTCTGTAACTTAATTATTGTCTGTAGCCCACATAATTACACACTTTAGTTACATAAAACATGAGTTTTGATTTTATGTACTGTAGCCTGTATAATAAATAAATATGTAGCCCACTAAGTATAAAATCCAGAAAGCTACATGGGGCGGTTTGTTTACAAACACAAAGTCTAACCTAAGTTTCACTGTTTTTGTTATAAAACAATCACATTGTTACATTTTTAAATTACACAAAATGTCAGAAATCTGCACTGTCATGAACAAAAATTTAAACCTAATTTTTCATGATTTGTTGGATTAACCCACTGAGGTCTGAAATACAACCGGCCATTTTTTGACTCCTTTTGAGTTTACGTTTGTATTTCACCCTGAGATCGTTTCATTTTATTTTTTCCCCTTGCCTTGTTTGGTATCATTCTTTTTAGCTCAACTGAATTTAGTTGTTTTTTTTCACTGACATACTGGATTAGTATTACTGATCTGAAATCACACAAAGAACTTAAAATCCTAGTATTAATTTTTTTTACAGTAAAAAAACCCCCACAGGCATGTCGAGTAAATGTTTATAACTTGAAATGCAAATATAAAATGTACATTTTGTAAACATATACAACTATTTATTAATGATGCGCGAATCATGAACGAATCGTTCAATACTCGAGAATCACTTTACTGACTCATGAATCATGATTCATAAGCCCAACTGACTCACTGACTCATCCCTGTTGCTGTTAGCAGCAATATATCTAGCTTATAATTAAAATTGTGGAGAAAAACACAACATCCAGTATCTTAAAAACATTTCTGCTCTGAACTGGAAGAAAAAACCCTGAGTAGAAGCTCACATCAATACAATAGCTCCTCGGTTCACAGTAGCATCGCTCTGCTAACATGCTAACAGCACATTTGAGCTACTCACCCCCTCCCTCCTGTGCTGAATCGTAGGGTTAGCAAATCACTCAGGACTCACTAACCCCCTCCCTCCTGTGCTGAATCATAGAGCGAACGAATCACTCACTCACTCACTCACTCACCCCCTCCCTCCCACAAGAGCATCTGGCTCACAGCTTCTTCTTCTTCTTGGGCTATGTCCACACGTACCCGGGTATTTTGGAAAACGCAGATTTTTCTATGCGTTTGCACCTTTCGTCCACACGTAAACGCCGTTTTCGGTCACTGAAAACGGAGATTTCTAAAAACTCCAGCCAGGGTGGATATTTTCTAAAACTCCGTTTTTGCATTTACGTGTGGACGAGAAAAACGGAGAAAACGCAGCGTCAAAGGTGTGCGCCTTTTTTGACGTCACACTGTGCGCCACGTTGTTGTTTCGGTGAAATGAATTTCTACAATACTGTTACTGTTACTCTCTGCAGTGTCTAAATGCTTACATATACATGCACAGTTACTGTCCCTCCACACATACGACTCGGTTCTGCTTCTATGCCCCAGCTTTGTTTACTATTTCCCGCCGAGGCTTCTAGACTTCTGATTGGCCAACATTTCTACACGGTTAGGAATATATCGCCACCTGCTGCTTTGGCATGTTCCTAGCAGCGTTTTCCTTCATTTCTGCCTTTACGTGTGGACGGGATTATTTTTTAAAACGAAAACGGAAAATCTCCGTTTTCAAAAATACCCCTGTACGTGTGGACATAGCCTTGGTTGGCAACCAATGTTAAGGCGCATTACCGCCCCCTGGCTCACAGCTCAGTGGACATTTAGATGAGAAAACATATATTTGACACATTTAAGGAAAATACTAATAAAATAAAAATAAACAAAATAAATGTTCCCTTTAGAAATTTTTTTGCTCTTTTTTGCTCTATAAAATAATTGTTTTCTTTTAGAATCACTCATCTTAGCAGTAGGATATACATGAAAAGAGAAAAGAAATTAAGTTTGATTGAAAATGTACATTTTTTACACTCTCTGGTCAACTGACTCAGTGAATTAAATGACTCAAAAAACCCGATTCACTTTGGTGAGTGACTCATTAAAACTCGATTCAGTAAAAATAATCAAATTTACCATCACTACTATTTATCTAAAAATGCAGCCAATACACCGGGGCTGTTTTTTTCATTGTACAACCATTTAAAAATATTACTAAAACTAAAATTAGAGAACAATCAGGTGTCGCAATAAGATGCCCCACAAATGATTTGTGCCGCCCGTAAAAAAAAGTTTGTGGATGATTGAGCATGCATCAAGACATTTGTGTCTCTAATTGCTGAAATGTAACATCTCCAATGTTGAATACAGACTTTAATTGGGTAGTTGTGCATGTGGGAGAGGTGATTGCAGGAGAATTGCGTTTGAATCCCCCACAACCTCTGAGACAGATTCTGTTGGGTTTATATTTTATTATTGTCATTTGTATTGAGAAACATGTAATCATTTGTGATTAGAAGTATATAGTTGATGGCATATTGAAAGAATGTCTCATCCTAGCAGGTCTGTAACAACTCTGTGTAGCATGAAGAGGGGAGTGTGTTCACTCCTCTTCAGAGTGTTCTGGCATAGATCACACACCTCCTAGGAGAGGTCATATCTTCTCTTGCTGATATATGGTATAGCAAACACACGTATATCTGTTTGAGTGTAAGGGCCTTTTGTTCAGATGTACCGCTAGACTCCTGGCACCAGCTTCGGGGAGTCTTCACGGGGTCACATCTTGACCCCACACATATACACACACACACACACACACACAGGGTATTCTTTGTTCACATGTATACCTATGTAAGATGTTATATGTTAATGACCCTATGCATATTCATGTAACCACAATAAAAGGAGTGCTATGGGGAACCTGGCTGAGAGTCTGACGGAGGTCAAGTGGGTGGAACGACACTTGGCTCCAGGCAGGTCTCCCTCATGCATGAGTAACACAAAGAACTTTGCCTACTTGTGTCTTGTTTTTGCTGTGTAGCAAATTGTCCTGAACGTTCCAACGAATAGGTTTACGCTATAAACCTATCAGATTCACATCTTGAGATTCAAAGACAGTAAAATCATCAAAGACAAAAATAGATCAACACCCACATGAAGATAAAACAGGCAGTGGCATCAGGAATCAGGAAGAGGTTTTACTTCACGACTTTTGCTATGACTGACAGCATTAGTCAATCAATGCCAGTAAACAGAGTTGATCTTCTGATCCTTGTTCATACTCATGTCCAAATAACACTGAGCTTTTCTGAAACTGGGTTGTGAGACAGGCACAGAGTGCCT
Source organism: Oreochromis aureus (assembly GCF_013358895.1). Taxonomy (NCBI): domain Eukaryota; kingdom Metazoa; phylum Chordata; class Actinopteri; order Cichliformes; family Cichlidae; genus Oreochromis; species Oreochromis aureus. The sequence goes on along the minus strand of NC_052944.1, from coordinate 104,510,980 downwards.
GGAGGGGCTGCTTTGCATCCTCAGGACTTCCTGTTTGGGATGTGCTCCAGTTTGCACATATCTGACTTATGGACTTTATTCTAAAGACAATACTATACTATTCTACAGAGATAAACATTCAACAGACACATGATTCTGTCTTTCAGCAGCATATTTAGCAAGTGCTTTGCAGTAGATATAATCACCCACTAGATGGCGACAAAATGTGACACACAGTGAGCTGAGGCTTCCACACACAAACACATATATGTAAACAGAGCACTCATTTTGTAACTTAAGATTATCCTTAATAATTAATGATTTACTGGATATCCAACACACAGTAACTGTGCACCCTTTAAACAGAGTAGTTTAGAGTGCAAAAACCTGCTGATGTCTCAATTCTGTGTTTGTGGAGTTGACTAAACGTATAACACTGTCGGTATATTATGTGAGAAAGAAAGAAATTACTTAATCCTTAGGTTTAAAAAGTGATACTATGACTCCCAAAATGCCTAGACTGTGTAGAAAGTGAGCCGGAACTTTTATGTTCCAGGCAGATAAAATATTCTGTTATCCTGAGAATAGAAACGAGAAAGAGCGATCAATCTGTCAATCCTTTTCCTGTCCGGGCTGGGTGAGGTTTCCGTGTTGAGTCAAATGGGTTAGAAATGGGTTAGGGGCCACATTACTATGTCAAATATACCATTCAACATTTTATGCTTTTACGGGTGTTTAAGAGGAAAATGCTCCTACATTTTTAACGCAGAGCCTTATTCTGGTTGGTAGTGAAGTATTTACATTAACCTCTTAAAATATTTTATCTTGTCCCTTATGTCTTACTTCTCTCTATCACCTTTTCTATCTCTTTGAAGAAATGAGGCTCCATAAATGTTAAAGAGGTAAGTAATATTTTTCAGTTGCAGTGAATAGAAGAAGCAATAACAATACAACATAAACCAGTGACACACTCCGGGGGCCTGATCCACCCTGGAGGGGCCGAAACACCTGATGAATCCATGGTCGATGGACGATGTGTCCCAAATGTTATTTTGATAATCCTGATCAAATCTCTAATCCCTAAACCTAACCAAGGAAAAATGGCAGCTTGGGTAAAAGACTGAAAGTTGAGGCACACAATGATGTGTGCTGCTGGTAATGTTTCTGGGCTGCCCTTCCTCAAAACAGCCATTTCTCAAGATTTTCTCCCTTTAAACCAATGCATTATCAGGGATTGTAACATCTAGTCCTTTTACTGAATGTTTTTATTTAACTTTAATACTATAATTCAAGTATGTGGGATAGAAAGTGGGACCAAGGAGGAATTATGTGAAATACATGTAAAGTCATCATAGTGTCCTCTTACCACCCAGAAGGACAGGTTGGCAGAGAGGAACTTCTTCTGCTGCTCAAAATGTGGACTGACAGCACTCATTGTGTTTCCAACACAGTTACTTACAAGAACTGCTTCGCTAAATGTTTCAAACTATAAAAAGGGATCTGTTTGTATACATTCTGGCAACATTTCGTAAGGAAATGTAGGTATGTGTGGTTTTTCGGAGATACTCATAGTACAGTCAGTGTTAGTCATTAATTTCTGACCATAGCTCATAGTGCATACATCATAGAGGCCACTAGTGCTGTTTTTACAGTTTCAATTAATTGTTTTTCACTATTAATTTTTTTTTTTCAGTTTCATTACAAGATTTTTTAGTACATTTATTTCAGGTACAATATTTTTTTCGGTTTCAATATTTTTTCATTTCAAGGTGGCATCGTTCTGATCCCATACCTCCAGAGCCTTTGGGTGTTTGGGGGTGACAGCAGACTGGAAATCACAACTGTATCCAAAATGTACCTTTAAAGTATGCATGCATGGTACTGAATTTAAATCAATCACACAGTCTGTCACGGTCGCAGTGGCTGACCGTATGGAGAGTGAGTGGAGGACTCAGGCGCAGACACAGGCAAAGACATGAAACTTTGAATGAAATGCGAGCCTTTATGAAGAGACATGGGGTTCAAACAAGGCAGAATCACAGTGATGAGAACTAAACTTTAACTAAACTGGGGAACTAATACTATGATAAATTATGAAGACACGGAAAGCTATGGCTAAGAATACAAAAGACTGGGCGTGAAAACATAGAGGGTGGAAACACAGACGACGCGACACAGACTGCATGAAACACAGAGGCTGTGTCCCAATTCAGGGTCTGCAGCCTTAAAGGCCGCATTTTAAGGCCGATTACGTCACAGCGACGCGACGAAGGCTGTCCCAATTCAAAGGCTGCTCAAGATGCGGTCTTCAAATGCGTCCTTCATTTCCCTGAATTTTAAGGATGTGGCGGTGTAGACTTCATGGCCCAACATATCCCAGACTTCATAGCGCAGCGGTGGGTGTGGATAATTTTGCTGAAAAAAACGTTGGAAGCAGAGTGGCCAAAGAGTAAACTCTTAAAAGTAAGTACTGAATATTATGTAACTTATTTATGTGCAAATGTTTAATAATGAAGAACATAAAAATATTACTGTTGGCCACATGTTGGCAAAGTTATGTGACAGTAGTGATGACGATCGTGGCTCAAGAGTTGGCAGTTTGTCTTGTATTTGGAAGGTTGCCGGTTCGAGCCCCGGCTCGGACAGTCTCGGTCATTGTGTCCCTGGGCAAGACTCTTCACCTACCACCTACTCGTGATGGCCAGAGGGGGTCGATGGTGCGATGTGGCAGCCTCGTTTCTGTCAGTCTGTCCCAGGGCAGCTGTGGCTACAACTGTAGCCACAGCTGCCCTGGGACAGCTACAACTGTGAATGAATGGTGGAATTGTAAAGCGCTTTGAGGGTCTCGAAAAGTGTGTTATAAATGCAATCCATTAATGTTTGTACTAACTTGGTTTTAAAGCCTTTACTTTAAAATAAACGCCGTTCAATAATTGACCTTAATCTTACAGAGAATGTGATGAGTTTATGGATAATTAAAGTCAGTCATATATCCACAAACACAACAAGCTGAAAGCCAGTGATGCTGCTCGGTTTGCAGTCCTGAATATGACGGCACAAGCAGGATTCACTGCACTGTTAATGTTAGCTATGTTATATTGCTGCCTCTGTTCGGTGGTGTCGAGCCAAACGGACTTTAACGTGTGTTTGAACGAGCTGACGGTTCACTCGTTAAGCTGAAAGAAAGATGCTTTAATCACAGGAGTCACACATGTGTCCACTGGACCATCTGGGAACTCTTCTTGTTCAGCACTCATAATAACACAAACACTAAATCTATGGCATTATTTTTGTGCCACTATTCTGAGCGAAAAACAAAAACCATTTGCAGGTGCAAGTGTTGCATTTTGAGGAGAAATTTCTTTTGAGCGAAGAAAAGCTAAATTTGAGTGAACAAAATTCATTGCTGTGTGCAAAAATGTATTTCAGTGTTTGCTGTTATCCATACATACACACAATAGCAGCCCCTCTCACTCAGTTTTTGCATTTACGCTTGCTTTCATAATGTGTTGCTCACGCTCTCAACATTTCTGCCCGTGCGCATCAGCTCTTTCCGTTCACCATTATATTTGCGCCACAAAACCAGCCAATCACAGACTTGGATTCAAAAAAATTTGATTGGTTGTTTTGGTCTCCAATCAGCTCGAAATGACGGAATGCAATATCCCAGAATCCATTTTGTCCAAAACTCAAACGAGGCAGTGGCGGAGGAGCACAGAGTGGCGGAGTATATAATATAATAAATATTAAACACACAAACCCACACATGTGCAATAAGACTGCTATATGTGCAATTCTTCTTCTGACGAAGTTGTGTTTTTGTATTTTCCTACTCAGTTGTATATAGTATTTGTATTTCTATTTTATTCTATTGTATATATTATTTTATTTTACTTTATTTTATTTTATTGCCTTCCAGTGTTTTCTAATTTCTGCTACATAACTTTGCACTTTTGCTGTAACAAAACAAATTTCCCACCTGTGGGACTAATAAAGGTCATCTTATCTTATTACTCTTTCTGGGTCACAAAATAAACTTTTAAGATATTTTCATGCGAGAATGGTGCTGTGGAAACTTCAAATATCTGCTCGATTTATCAAGACATCACATATTTGGATAAGTGCTTTAATGTTTTGGACATCACTTTTCAACCTCACACTGGATACGAATGAAATTCCTTCAGTATGGAAATCAGCTTTTGTTGTCCCTCTATTAAAAGGGGGCGACCCAGCAGTGTTAACTAATTACAGACCAATATCTAATCTATCTGTGCTGGCCAAAGTTCTTGAAGCTCTTTTGTTTGAGCAGTTAAAGGAGTTTTTAGAGACCGATGCCATTTTATCTGAATATCAATCAGGCTTTAGGAAGAATCACAGTACTATCACAGCTGCTGGTGGTAAATGACATTACTATTGCACTTGATAAAAAAGGAAACACTGTGCATCCCTTTTTATTGATTTGTCAAACACATTCTACACTGTTGATCATTGTATTTTAAAAAGTAGACTCCACCAGCCATGACTCTCTGAGAGAGCAGTGGCATGGTTCTCAAACTACCTCAGTAGCAGGTCTCCGTGCATACAATCTGACGGTTTATGTTCTAACTTTGTTACAGTGCATAACCATAGGGTTCTGTATTAGGTCCACTTGTATTTATCATTTAAATAAACAATCTTGGTCTAAATGTGCCAGATGCAAACTTGCACTTCTATGCTGATGATGCAGTTATTTACAGCTGTGCTTCAACTCTTTTCCAAACCATTGACTCCTTGAAGAAAGCCTTTATTGCTGTCCAGCACTCATTACTTCAGCTTAAATTTGTTCTCAACGCAGACAAAACGAAGCTCACGTTGTTTTCTAAATCAAGGAAATGGGCCCAAACAATCCCATCAGTAACCACTCTAGAAAGTAATAAAATAGAGTTGGTTCACACGCATAAATATCTGGTAATCTTAATTGATGACTCGCTCACCTTCAAACCACATGTAGAGAATCTTGTGAAAAATCTGAAGTTAAAACTCAAAAAATAAGTTGTGTTTCTCTTTTAAAACAAAGAAGCAACTTGTTGCTGCAACATTCTTGCCTGTGCTGGATTATGGTGATATTCTATATATGAATGCTTCTGCTCAATGTCTTCGAATGGTTGATACTGTGTATCATGCCTCTCTGAGGTTCATCACTAACCGTAAATTTCAGACTCACCACTGTGAGTTATACTCTCAGGTAGGATGATCTGCTTTAGAAAGTCGAAGAAACTCCCATTTATACAGTTTTATATATAAGGCGATATTTGGGTTGCTGCCTTCTTATATATGTTCCCTGCTCGTAATGAAACATGCAGGTCGGTATTCTCTTCGTCCGCATGGTTACTTGTTGCTTTCTGTTCCATTTGCCCGAACTGAACTTGGTAAAAGAGCTCTTTGTCCATTTATCACCCTTGGCTTGGAACAAACTGCAGAACGAATGGAAAATGACTGAATTCATTTCATTAAGTGCTTTTAAATCTAAACTATGAATCCTTGATGATGGCCAACCGTGGGGAAGTGAGGAAGGAGGACCCAGGCGCGGAGCTCTGTGTATAAGCAGTGCGTTTATTCACAGTGAATGGAAAAACATGACAATAAATCCCTGTGAACTCCCGACTCCCGTGACATGACCTCTTCCCAGTGCTAGTGTTCCTGTCTCCGCTTCTCCGTGATGAGCACCACGTTCAAAACTTTTTGATCGTCATTTTAACTGATTTTTTATTTTTATTTGAACTTTTTACTGAATTTTACTGAAATATATATTGAATTTTATTTTATTGTATTTTTATTTTTTCATTTATTTTTGCATATGTTTTGTTGCTGCCTGTGTTTAATTGAATAATTTCTGTAACTGTGAGACACTTGCTGCTGCCTATCTTGGCCAGGTCTCCCTTGAAAAAGAGGTTTCTCTAATCTTCCTGGTTAAATAAAGGTTAATAAAATAATAAATAAAATAAATATATTGACTTTGAAAAGTCATGGATTTATAATTGACTGTGAACTTTAAGCTATTATCAGTTAGACTGTTTCTATTAAATCCAGTCTGTCCACCACTGAAAAGTCTGTGATCTATGGTTGACTGGGAAATTATAGTGAAATGAGGTTAACCCAGAAATTTTGCTAAAAAGCCATTTGTTTACAGTTGGAAAATTAGGATTTATCTTTGAGTGGAGAAAAGGAGAAAACCACTGCTCAGCAAAAACAACACAAAAGCTCATCTCACATCTGCCAAGAACATCTGGATGATCCTTGCGGGAAACTCTTCTTTCAATTGAAGAGAGTAAAGTTGAAATATAAGGAAGGCTTGAGATCCGTTACATGAGACCTCAAACTGCTCTCTGAAATCCTGAAGGAGGATGTCCAAACATCAGTTTATGTCCTGAAACTACAGAGCTCTCAGGTTATGCAGAGAGACCAGGAAGTCCAACTCTGAATGGCTCAAACAAACAAAATCAAGGTTTTGGAGTGTCCGAGTCAAAGTCTAAATCAGACTGAATCAGATCAAGTTTATTTGGGATGAACTTGAAAAACCTCCAATGTAGCTGAATTCAACAATTCTGCAAAATAGACCACCAACAACTCTTCCACTGTAATGTGAAATACTCCTTTCCACTTTTTGCATATCTGCATTTGTGGAAATGTCACAGAGCTACATGTTAGTTTGATGTTAACTGGTTTTGCCTTTAGGTGGCGCTGTTTGCATTTGTTCCTGTGAAAGCTGAAACAGTGACAGACTTGGTTAAATGAAGGTTTATTTGTCTTCATGAACAAACATGATCAGATTATAGAGCTCATATGGAGTCATGACACAAACATGGTTTTACCTGCTTTTAGTGACAGGCTTTGTAATTCAAGCTGAGGATACAAAAGTGTGATACAAAGATTTACAGCACATGAAGCAGAAACATTCAAACCATCAACATATCTGAACTCAATCTAAACAAATATCCTGCTACAGTTTAATAATGAACCAATCCAGCAACAATGAAGGAAGAAACCAAGATGTTCCTGACTCTGGTAAAGGAGAGGAAATGAAACACAGACTGCTCTCTGCACATATCGAACCTGCAGGTAATAATCTGTTGGTCATTTTTCTCCCATTTCAAACCCAGAGACTGTAAACACTGAGCAGAAACACAGAGTTCACCCCAGAAAATCTACATGTGCAGCTAAGAAGTGACTTTAGTTAAACCTCAGTGTTTTATACAAATAAAATTAAATGTCTCATTTTTCTTCTGACTGACCCACTCGTGCTGCCCTCCTGTGGTCATGGCTACATATGTGCTACAGTCTTCAGTCTTTCCCCCTGAAGCCCACCTCTCATAGCACACTCTGTTGTCATTGATCAAGAACCACAAATCTAGAGTGCAGGAGTAGCGCAGTCCCAGCCACACAAAAGGAGTCGAGGCCTTTTTGGCTCTTTCCTGGACCCATCGCTGCTGATGAGGGTTGCTGATTGAAACCAGGTCATGGTGTTTCTGTCTGCAGTAATTCAAGGCTTCCTCCCAGGTTTTGTTTTCTCTGATCAGAATCAGTTTATCTGTCATAAAAATCAGAGAAAACATTAAATCAGTTAAATCTGAACTTCAAGTCTCTGAAATGTTTTATTTTGTTCTTCCAGTGAAACTGGACCAAACATCCAGTGATTCTTCAGATGAATTAGTCGCTCTACAGAGAAATCTCTGTTCCAACCATCAGCTAAACATCTTCACCTCTGACAGAAGTTCAACATACATGCAGAAATAAGTGGCTGAAGAAACATAATGACCTAAATCCTCTCAGTGATTCCAGCAGCTCATCTATTGGACAAACAGCTGATATTTTTCATTATCCATTGATAATTCTGTTGTCACACCCTCCCCTCAGGTTAAGAGTCATGGTCTCATCTTTGATAGCACTCTGTCCTTCACAGCACATATAAATAATATCAGTCGGTCTTCCTACTTTCACCTCCGTAATATTAACCGTCTTCATCCCTCACTCAGATCACACAGTACTGCCATACTTGTCAATGCTCTTGTCACATCTCGTCTGGATTACTGTAATTCTCTTCTCTATGGTCTACCTCATAAATCCCTCCATAAACTACAGTTGGTTCAAAATACAGCTGCTCGTATTATTTCCAGAACTAGATCCACTGAACATATAACACCTGTTCTTAAACATCTTCTCCATACATACTAAGCCCCTCGTACACTCCGCTCTTCTTCAGCTTCCCTTCTGCTTGCCTGACTACCATGGGACTCAGAGTCTTTAGCTGTTCTGCCCCGAGACTTTGGATGCACTTCCACTTGCTCTACAGACCACACACTGTCTCACCACTTTTAAATCACGTCTCAAAACTCATCTATTTAGAATTGCATCCACCTGATCCGTCTTAGGCCAGTTTTACCTTGCTCAGTTTTTATATTTGCTTTTATACTTTTATCACTGTTTATGTCTAAATTTTATCTACCATGTTTGCTATTGTGACTACAAGAAAATAATTATTACAATATAATGTGTTAAATTTGCTTAGATAAGAGAGTCCAGCAGTAGATCAGAGGAATAGTGAAGGATTTGTCTGTGTGTCAGTTTGGTTTAGCTGTAGGCCTGAGAGTGTGTAATTGTTTAGAGAGAAAGGAATTTATGGACACTGGGGGTCTGCTGTCATAAAAGGAGACAGGAAGCTACAGTTGGGGGTTGCTGATGCTGATGCTTTTACCTGAAAGCCAGTGGCCCGGTGGATGCAGAGTGGGGGTCTCAGTGTTTCTAATATGTTAACTCTGTTTTGTGTGTTGGTGTAGCTTGGGAGAGAGGAGATTACTTTTATGACCGGCAGGAAGTCACAGATACAGAGACACACACAGTGCTTTGACTGTTACACTCACACACCTACATGCACACTCACTCATATGCACTCACACATACACACAGATACGCGCACACACAGGCACTCACGTGCTCGTGCATACTCACACAGACACAGAGTTTGCAGCACACTATGTGGGTTTTATGATGGAGTCGCTACTACAAAACTGTGTTTCACAGACAAAGGAGTGAAGATCTGCAGAGGGACACCGGCCTTGCGCATCTCCCCTTCTAGAAGATGCATGCTTAACTGAAGATGAATAAAGATGAATAAAGGTTTTTGTGAAAATGACTACTGAGTCCGGTGCCGTCTCTGGATGCCCGAGGAATGAAAAAGAACCGGGGTGAAACTGATTTCGCAACACTATATATACATTTTTCTTATGTTTTTTATGGTATTGTTCACGTGTTACTGTAAGGGTCTGAAAGGCACCTATAAATAAAATGTATTATTTTTATTATTATAAATCTGTGTAAACTCACCATCATAGCAGAAGAAAGGCTTTCTTTGGTCACATCCAGCAGAGCTCCATCTTCCTGATCTCTCTAACAGAGTCGTAGCACATTTCCTGTTGTTTAGTCCATCATTAAATAAGTTCATGTCCCAGTATCTGAAAGAGAAGTTACTCCCATCTGACCACCTCCAGCTGTCTCTGAACAGGCCGATCCACAAGTTCACCTTAGGGTCTTTAGAGTTCAGCAGCTTCTTAAACTCTTCACTGTATATCTGATCAAGTCCACTGGCCAGGTCGGTGTGATGCTGTCTGCAGTAGTTCTGAGCCTGAGTCCAGGTCACAGACGTCTCAATCAAATGAAAGGTTTTGTTGTCTTTCATCATTTCTGTCAAATTAACAGAGAAACACAAAAACATCTTTATCAACTAATTTCTCTCATTCTTCAAACTGTCTCTTTCAGGAACATATGATATAACACTAGATTATATTATTATCTAGATTATAATATTATTAAATATCGTTTCATCATATTACTGTCCACATATTCTCACCGTCATAGCAGATGAACGGAAATTTGGATGTACATGAATAATCAGCCCACTTGTCTTTTTTCCTCACACAGTTCTCAGGATATGCTCCATCATTTGGCTCTCCATCTCTCCAACAGGTCTTATTTTCAGTGTATTCCTTCCCCGGCAGAGACCAGTGCCACCTCCTGTTGGCTCCTCCTGTGATGTTGTACAGTCCAATCCAGGCTTCTGTTTGACTCTGTGCAGAGTCTTGAAGTCTTCTCATGTCTGTCAGGTCAAACACTTTGGCCAGGTCTGTGTATTTCTCTCTGCAGTATGCCCGTGCTTCATCCCAGCTCATCTGTTCTTTAATAAAGTGGTACTCATACAGCTGACATGTGATGAAGACACACTGACCTAAAACAGAAAAATACTGTTGAATATCTGCTGATACAAGCAGGAAACTCATGTTCCCATCAAACTGTCCAGTTTACAGGTGAATCCTTGATTTTCTCAGTAAGAGTTTATTTGTTTAATGAGTCCTGATCAAACTAAAGGATTTTAGGTGGAAACAATCAGGAGCCCTGGTAAAATGATCACTCACCCATCAGAAGAAGCAGAAACAGACTCCACTGCATCGTCGCTCTGTCACAGGAAAATGACTTTTCTTTCATTTGGAGGAAACAATGAATCCAGCAGCTCTTCACTGTTTGATGGACACGCAGCACTTTATATTAAACACAGATATCTAGTTTATCACACACTGCTGTAAGAAATATATGATTATTCTTAATAAATGATCATCTGTTTAAAATTGTCCATGAAGAAAGAAGCAACAGTTCAAATGTGGTCCACACAGCACCTCTGTACACAGACATGAGATGAGCCTGCAGGTTTGAATCTGGTTCTTCTCTGGTGTTCATGCAGACAGCTCTGCAGTAAATAACCATCTGTACTAACACACTCTCTGTACTCAGTATTTGAATATGAACATACAGAGTTTTTCCCACTGACTCAAAGATACAGTGTAGATATCAGTTACAAAGGGACTCATTTACATTTTGCTATGGAAAGAAGAAACACTGGACTGTCCAACAAGCAGAAAGAGGAAGTTTCTAATATCCAAATATGACAGCAGAGGTGCACATGGACAGAAACATGAATATGAGTCTGTTGATTTTTGAGAATATAAACAAACTGCTTCCTGTACTGATAACTATCACTGGATCGCTCTGACGCTGACATGATCTTATAAACCTGTCAAAGACATTTTGCATGTACTGACGCAGCAGTCACACGTCTTCAAGCTCGCCCTCCAAATTCACATATTACCAGGTTGTCATCCACACTCAGAAAAATGAAATTGGGTGGGTGTTACATGCATAAGATCCAAACTTGTAATTTGAACGAAATAATTCCACGTTTCTATGGTGAACGTAATGAAACCATGTAGCGTCTGCATGAAATTCAGCAACTTAATTTGTTCTTGTTGAGATGACATGTACTGGCTTAATTTACTTAATGCCATGGAGGTTCGTGCTGTTGCCTCAGAGCAAGAAGATCCTGGGTTCAAATCCACAATGTGGCGAAGTTTGCAGTGGGTTCTTTCTGCGTACTCTGGTTTCCTCCACAGTTAAAAGTCATGCAGTTGTAAGGGTAACTGGCTATTCTAAATTATCCAAAGGTGTTAAAGTGCAAATGATTGTTTGTCTCTGTATGATAGACTGGCGACCTGTCCCTCTTGCCCTATCACTTCCGCAGCCCAGATAAAGATAAGAAGATGGGTGGATTGGAAGTTGCTGTAAATCTATTGAATTTTTTTTGTTGAACATTACTTAATATGAATACAACATGTACTACAGACATACGTTACATTTCATTCATTCAACAAGATTATTATTGGTGTAACAAACAAATATTTTACTAGTTCATGTAACAAGACTGACTTTTGATGTGCCAAAGTGTTTAAACAATATAAGATGGATTTAAATACATTTAATTAGACTAATGTGGTACAAACATGTTCATTGAACAAAAATCAAATTAATTGAATGTTAATATTATGTTAAACCTACACACATATATCGTGTTGACACAACCAAGATGGATTAATATAACATGATTTGTTTTGATGGAATATAAGTGGCAAGATAAAATTACGTTCATCCAATGAATTATTTTTTTGAGTTCATTGTTGAGTTTGTAGAGCTCAACAAATGTCGGACTGTCAGTGCTGATTATTTAAAGCAGAAAACATAAAAAATAGAATCTACCAGAACGTCATCCTAAACAAATGGCATCCTGGGGGTTGTTACAAGGAAATAAAAAAAAATTTTTATCTGAAAATCTTGCATTTAGTAAAACAAATGAGTACAGGGGTCAACAATAATATGGACGTTGCTGTTTTGAAAAGAGTCATGAAGAATCTGCTGTCCGCTATACGTAGAGCCAAAGCAACTGCACATCTATGAAAAGAAGTTCTTTGCATGGACTTTGAATACATCGATATCAACAAACAAACTTCTCCCATGCACACAGTGGCAGGTTCTGTCTCAGAGCCCTGCAACCCGTCAAAATACAGATCGTTGAGGCAAAATAATATACTGAGTCATAGTTATACCAGCTACACCAGGCTATAAATTTTAGGTTATAAATTCATAACACGCTCTCTTCCTTCACCCCCCTGTTCACAGACAAAATTGCAAGCCGGTAATTGTAAGAGGCACAGACATGTGTCTTATACCACGTTACTCTCTGCAGTAAGAAGCTTAAAATACTGATTCATTTAACTCGGCTAAAGGGATTGTTTGTAAAACCAGTCTTTGTTTTTTTTACAACTGTGTTTTTATATTAAACAGAAGTCAAAGCAGCAGCAGGTAAACTAAGTACTGTGATCGATCTGATGCATCACTGATCTGCTGTATCAAACAGAACTTCCTGCAACGACTCAGGTATGCCTTGATCTGACGTACCCGCTTCAAAGCAAACTTCTGCGCTTCAGAGTTTTAACAAACTGAATTCATTATCAAGATTCAAGATTCAAGATTCAAGGTCTTTATCATCAACACAGTGTACAGCATATCAAAATGCTGCTTCCCAGGTCCAGTTTGTAGTGGGTTTATGGGAGTTTTTGTTGTTTTTGAGTCTTTTGGTGAGTATGGGGTGGCCGTAGCTCAAGTGGCAGAGCAGGTCAACCACTAACCAGAAGGTTGGTGGTTCGATCCCAGGCTGCTCCAGTCTGCATGCCAAATATCCTTGGGCAAGATACCAACACCATGTTGCTCTCCTATGCATCCGTCGGAGTATGAATGTTAGACAATTAGCACTTAGTTTAGAAGAAGTGATTGGGTGAATGAATTAGTTGTATAAGCGCTTTGAGTGCTCAGACAGAGTAGAAAAGCACTATATAAGAACCAGTCCATTTACCATATTGTGAGG